>NC_056746.1:296783820-297083820 GCF_019279795.1 Protopterus annectens | reverse complement strand
TGTCTTGGATGCGAAGAGTTCATTTTGGCAAATTCAGCTTAACAAGAAATCCTCATTGCTTACTACTTTCAGTGCTCCGTTTGGCAGGTACAGATTTTTGAGAATGCCTTTTGGGATAAATTCTGAAAGTGAAGTCTTTCAACGAGCAATGGAGCAAATTTTTTTCTGGGCATCCTTGTGCTATCATAGTAGACGAAATACTGGTAGGAGGTCATGATGACACAGAGCATGACAGAACTCCCAGAAAAATTCTAGAAAGGGCACATCAAGCGAATCTTAAGCTCAATCCACATAAATGCAAATTCAGGCTACAAGATGTTTCTGATGTTGATCACTTATTTACGAATACAGGCCTACGACCATACCCTTCAAAGCAAATAGCCATTCTTCAGATGCCAGCCCCAGAAAATGTTCAAGCCCTACAACGTTTTCTTGGCATAGTCAACTACCTAGGCAAGTTGATTTAGGACTTAAGCCAACTTTCATCGCCACTCAGAGAGCTGAAATGTAAAAATGTATCTTGGTCTTGGTTAGAGCAACACCAGACAGCATTTGATGTCCCGAAACAGAGAATTGCTAGCCCTTCAACGCTCAGATACTACGATGTTCACAACTCTGTGATGCTTTTAAATTTGGTCTTGGTGCAGTAATTCTACAAGAGGATCAACCTGTTGCCTCTGCATTGAGAACCCTTACCCAAGCTGAACAGCAGTATGCCCATATTGAAAAAGATCTTTTGGCAATTGTGTTTGCATGTTCCAAGTTCCATAATTATGTTTATGACAGACCTATCCAGATTGAAACAGATCAACCATTAGTCACAGTTCTCTCAGCAAAAGCACGACTGCAACGTATGATGCCAAGATTGCAAAAGTACAATTTCAGTTTTGTCTAAAAGAAAGGCAAGCTTCTTTATCTTGCTGATACATTGTCCAGATCACCCAGAAATACCACTGAACAGACTGAACATTCAGATTTTCACTCGATTGATGATTTTGAAGTCATGGAAGTGTGTAATTTTTCTTCCACGTCTTGAGCTAAGGAATCAAACAGCCAGAGATCCAGTTTTGCAAAGGCTCAACTACTTTATCAGTCAAGGATGGCTGTCAAAGCAATCTAGTTTACCTCAAGAACTGCAACCTTATTTTCCATACAAAGATGAGATTTTGGCTGACAAATGCATCATTATGAAAGGTCCAAAGGTTATTGTTCCAAAGTCTTTGCAACCTGAGTACATTACTATTTTGCATTGTGACCACCCAGGAACTGAATCTGCGAAAAGAAGGGCAAGAGAACTAGTATTTTGCCCTGCACAAGACATTGAGAGATCACTTTAATCTTGTTCTATGTGTAATATTACAAAGTCACATCAACAGAAAGAACCACTTCAGCTTAACCAGATTCCAGAACTACCTTGGTTGACAGTAGCCACTGATATCTTCGAGTGGAATGGTCAGCATTATTTGGTATTCATAGGTTCATAATTGTTTACTAGGCTAACAACCACAAGGGCCTTTTTAAGCCTAGCCATGCATCCCAAACCTCTGACAAGTTCCGATACCTTTGATAAGTGTAAGCATGGGCATGGGAGATGAATCATTTACAGGTTACCTGTGTCCATTAGAGACATATGTGCCAAACCAAGGATGAATTTCCAGTGTCCTATTCAGTTGTCCAAATTGCACTTGAATTGGGTTAGGGAGGAACACTGCTTCACATGGATGGGGAGCCTGTTCCATAGATGGGATAATCTCTAGGATACATACCTATCTCTCCAGCAGGTCCTGTTTATATTACAGGCAAGGTTTAAGTCTTTAGAATGGGTGTTAGTAGACTCTTACTCTAGTTGGTTCGAGATTGACCTACTTCCCAACCTAGCATCTAGTACTGTCATTACTAAGATGAAGCATCATTTTACAACTTGTGAATCCCCACAGGAAGTTATTTCTGACAGTGGCACACAGTTTACAAGCCAACAGTTCAAAAGATTTGCTGAAGAATGGGAATTTACTCATGTCACTAGTAGTCCTGTGTACCCATAGTCAAATGGTTTAGCAGAATGTGCAGTGCAAAATGCAAAGCAGTTACTTCAGAAGTCAAAGTGAGACAATAGTGATGTTTTCCTGAATTTCTTAAATCTCAGAAATGTTCCTTGTGATAAACATCTTGGTTCACCTGTTCAGAGGTTTCTGTTGAGACAAACCAGAACCACAGTACCAATCAGTAATCAATTGTTGGTTCCATGCATCAAGAACAACAGATCAGTAAAAGCTAATCTATTGAAGAAATGCCTAACCCAGAAGTTCTACTACTATATGACCAGCAGACCGCTTAATCATTTACAAAAAGGAGAGGTAGTAAAGGATGCAGACGTCTAAAGGTTATGATCGTATTGGTGTCGTGAAGAATATTGGTCCAGAGCCGAGATCATAGATTGTAGACTTGAAAGGAGGAATCTTCAGGCGGAATCGGAATAATTTGAGACTTGTGTCTGAGCCTACACCACAGAAAATAGGTTGTGAGAAAGACTGTGTCTCAGAGTGAGTTACCCGGTGTTTTAATTCAAAAGGAAGTTCCAGAGGACATTCCTGTTCCTGTGATGAATCCAGAAATCCCAGGCCCAAGTTGTGCACTGCAAACTGTCCTTGTCGCTGAATATAGTCCTAACCATTATGTTATGAGAGATGGTTGAATCTCTAAACTTTACAGTAGATATAAAGCAACTTGGACATGAACATTGTGTTTTGTTTCCAATGCATATAGTAATGTGTGCCTAGCTGTAACATTGTTTTAGATAAAGGGCAGTCTTTATAAGAGGGAGGATGTAGAGCCATATGCATGTGTATATACCTTTTAAGAAGCTATCCAAATACTGAGCACGTGCAAGTCAGACTGCCATTTTATAGTTAGCGGTTGAGATGTGAACATGTACATATGTAAACTATGTTTGTTAATTAGTTTGTTCATATTTAGAGATACTGCTATCCATCCTGATGTGTTTCTGTATATTAAAGCTTCTAAATGAAACCCCAAGCCTTCTTATTATTTGTAAAAGAGACAAAAGAGTGACACCACTGATTTGTTTTTTGTCGTATGTCAGATGTAGTAAATGGGGCTTTATCATATCCAGTATTGATTTGCATGTGTATGTATATATACTTTACTAACATCATCAGTTCTAAAATCTCATTTACGTATTTTTTTTAGTTACAGCCACACTGTTCAATGTATTTCAAGCCAAAAAAATTAAAACTAAATCCTGTACGAGTATGTGTGTACACACACTCACTTACACACACACAATATATATATATATATATATATATATATATATATATATATATATATAAATATATATGTGTGTGTGTGTGTGTACGCACCTTGCACCACCACACCCCCCTGCTTATTATATATAGTTACCGCAAGATTCAAAATGTCAGAGAAAGGGCATATTTCCCAACACTGAGAATTGTGCAGTCTCGCACACCTGTTGACAGTTTGTATAGATGACTAAATTTTTCTGACTAAACAGATGTCGATCAAATGGGGATTTATTTTCAGTTCCCCCTATGTGTGTGTGTGTGTGTGTATGTATGTATCTATATATCTATATATATATATATATATATATGTATATATATATATATATATATATATATATATCTATATATCTATATATATATATATATATATCTATCTATATATATATCTATCTATATATATATATATATATATATCTATATATATATATATATATATATATATATCTATATATATATATATATATATATACATGTATCTATCATATATATATATGGTTCTACCTGACATCAGCGAAACCACACAACACCGACAACCACATCACCGACACCACATATTCGACAGTCCATAAACACGAAACCACACATAACCGACAACGAAATAACCGACGGTACACAAACACGAAACCCCATACACTGCACACACCACAATAACAATTATTAAAAACAAAACACATCCCCATTCCACAAACCACACACACAACACAAGCACACCAAAATCCTTACAAGCCCACACTAAACCTTACCCTAAGGTCCGTCACTATCGCACACTTACCTACCCGCTCCTAACCCTAACTCACTTAACCGCCCTATCGCCCCTAACCCTAACTCACTTAACCCACCCCTATCGCTCCTAACCCTAACTCACTTAACCCACCCCTATCGCTCCCTAACCCTAACTCACTTAACCCACCCCTATCGCTCCCTAACCCTAACTCACTTAACCCACCCCTATCCCCACAGACCGTCAATCTCCACACTTACCTGCCTCGCACCCTAACGTCCGTCACTACCGCATACTCACACAGCCTTTCCCCATGTCGGCATCCTCGGCGTTGGTGTTGTCATCCGTCGTGTCGGTCTTCTGCATTGTCGATGTTCTGCCACTCGCGATTCGCGTCGGTCTTCTTCGTTTTCGATCTTCTGGAGCTCCGAATTCCGCTGTCGGTCTTCTGCGCTGTCGACGAAGTCAGGTAGAACCATATATATATATATATTTATATAGATACATAAAATCTGGTACTTCTTTAACATCAAAGTTGCTGGCTGAGACTCCTTAAAATCGGGGAAAAAAGAACCACAAACTGTAGCCAGTCTCAGTTTGGTCTTCAAAGTAATAAAGTACTTACAGCTTATTAAGAAATACTTCTTTATTGAAAAAGATATATTAAATAGATGAGAGCTGTCACCCTTAACAGAGCTTCATCAGATCTAACTTCGGTTTACATGACATGCAATATTTATATGCTTTAAGTCGTAGTTGTTAGTTCACTTGAGGTGGCCTCATAAATGTATGCAGTAGGCTGTTTGGCCAAGCTGAAGTAGGATAGGTCTCATCTTTCATCCCTTTTCTACATATTTACTCCTGTTGGTAGCTAATAAGTTATAGCGTGTGTGCTACATTCCAATCCTACGTAGCTATTGCCTAATAGATACAGACAATTTATGTAACTGTTGTCACTGGCTGTGCACATCCATTAGTATCATCTTATCTGCGATGCAATAAGTAGGTGTCATTTCCATATTTCAGTATGTGTCAAGTACTAACAAATACACGACAACCAGTGAAGTTATAACCCTTAAGCAGTATGCTGTTGTACTCGGGTCTATGTCATAAAACCAAAAACGCAAACTGTCGAGCACTCACATAAGCGAATAATCAAAAACACGAAATTGGTATTGTGGGGGGCTGTGCCCCCCACACCCACTGCTAAATATATACTCCTACTCCAAGATCGCACTACAGTGAAGAAAGGGCAAATATCTTCTCTGTACTGCGATCCCAAAATACCAATTTTGAGTTTCTGATTATTCGCTCATGTGAGCGTTCGAGAGTTTGCTTTTTCGTCTTTCTGAAGTAGACCCTTGTAATCATATTTGCAGCTAACCAGGCCATGCTAGGAACTGTCTAGCTGTCCCAGTGACTTGGTGCACCTAGTTTGTATCCTTCATGTCAGGTAATGTGCCACCCTTTCTATGAGACAGTGACTATAACTGCCTGGTAATATATTAATTACAAATGTATGCTAAGAACCATGCAAGTGGTCTGCATGTGGTAGGCCTAAGATGACTTAATATGACTGACTCTGATTTCAGTATGTTCCATCTAATGACAACATATGTTAAATCGGGTAAGTTGTAAGAAGCAGGCAGAAACATGTGTGTCATAAATCGTAGTTAATGTTTTGAAGACCAGTGACTCCAGTATCAAGATATTCACATATATGAATGTGTAAAATGTATATATAATATATTTTTACTGCAAGCACCGTGCTATTCGACATAAAACATCTACAAAATGACTTGTTTTATTTTAGAGATATTTTATTCTAAGACAATTTGACAAAGAAAGAATGAAGAGTCATTTTAATCTTTTAGCAAACATATTTAAATGACTTTTAAACAAAATAAGATAGACTGCCATGAATATGGAAGAAAAATTCCCAGTTTTTCCACAGCCAGTGTGGTGGATATGGGCATCTTGAGACAATATAACAATTGTCTCATGTTCACTGACAACCATTTAATCTTTAAAAAAACGGGTACAGTATGTGACAGATGTACACACAACATTATGACTTATGTATAGAGGCACACCTAATAACAACAAGGTTGTCAGAAACACACAAACATTTCACCCATTGCACATCGTTTATGTGTGGGGTGCATACTAACATATGCTGAGACAGTTAAATGTAATCTTCCCAAATTCCAAATCCCAAAGATCTTCCAGACTCCCCACTTGTAAAAATCTGCCTCAGCATACCCAAAAGCACTCCACAGAAACAACACTCTACACTATACATACAGTCATACTAAGTAGGTCCTCATCTGCTAATCCCATAAAGCATGCCAACATACTACCCAGGACTCTAGTCTTTGGGGGTCTCCATTGTGTGGCATACTGATGCCCCTCTCACTAGCCTGAACAAGGAGAAAATAACAGTCAATTACCTATCAGGAGCCACGATCTGACAAGTTACGCATACACTCAAGTCATCAAAGATACCAATATGATTCAGTCATAGTCCATATAGGTGTAAATGACCTGAGATGTGTCTGCCAAGACTATGTGAAGAGAGATGTTGTGGAGCTCTCAGAGTATGTGTCACAGTCTGATTTATGCCTGGTATTGAGCAATATTCTACCTTCACCAAGGATAATGCCACAATATGAATGAAAGATGATTTACTTTAATAACTGTCTTAGTTTTTGGTATCATTTTAGGGGGATACAATATTTGTCAGCATGGAAAAATATGGTCATCAGACCACGTTGTTTTGGCAAGGGCTTTCTGCATCTGTCCTCTTTAGGCCTTCAGGTATTGGTGAAAACATTGTCTTCCCTACTGAGCCTTTTTTTAGGCAACGCCAAACTGACAAACCTTCCAACATAGCAAAATCTAACCAAAGCAATCTAATGGTATTACTGCACAGTGTCAGGAGTCTGAACAAGAAACTCCACTCCCTTCAAGCTGTCCTCACCTTGGTGAATGCAGATTCTCTCTGTTGTTAACAACACATATTTTAAAGCCAAAGAGAGTGTTCCAGGGGTGCAAGGCTTCAATGTCTTCCTCCCATTTAGACCAGCAACTGCACAGGCAAGGACCAAAGGTGGGGGTGTCTCGATCTACATAAATAACAGGCATACCTCGAAGTTGGTTAAACAGGATGATGCACTGGAGTTTCTCCATGTACAAATTACCATTAACAAAGTCCCATACCATATCCTAGCAAGTTGTAGGTCACCATCCGCGACTTGGGTAACCCATAGTTCATACTTGATCTGCTGGAGACATTTACCATTCAACTTAATACCATACCTTGTGGATGACTTTAAATAATGTTCCAGAGATTGGAAATCATACATTACCCCAAATTTGCAGGCACAGATTCATGGACTTGACCAGATAGTACATACTCTCAGTAGAGGTGCAAACATATTGGACCTTGTACTTACAAGTATGGGAGAGTGCTGCAAACATCCACAGAGGTTCAGCACAAAAAAGAATACAGGGCATAAACAAAATGCCAGGTACAGATAGTTTCAAAGCCCTAAACCTGTACTCTGTTTCCTATGGACAGTTGAGAGATGATCTATGCCTGGCATACAAAACATTCTTGGACACCACTCTGATGGACCCTTTGCATATCTGCAAAATGAACAGCATCAGAAGGTATTAGATCTAAGGACTTAAATTTTGCTTATGATATAAATAGGACATATTGCAAAACAAAGTGCTTCCCTTATCCTCTTCAAGCATAACCAGGAGTATTGGATGGGAAACCAGAAATCCACCCCTGATTTGGCACCTGTTTCTCTGATGGACAGAGGGAGTAATGAAACCATGCTCTTGCTAATGTATATCTCCTTAAAATATCCTTTAAAGCACAGTAACTCATGGGGGATGTTTGGTTTGCATGGCTAGGCTTGTAAAGGCCTCAGTGGCTAGTATACACATTTGAACCTATGAACAGTTTTCTGTGTCTGTTTCTTTTGGCCTTCTGTGTTTTATACTAAATTTGTTTAAAACATCCCTCATTCTCTTTTCAAGTATTTTTGCTCCTTCTGTAAATGTACTAGTAAGATTTGTTATTCTTGAGTTAGTTGTAAATATTTGCTATTATTATTGCTCCTGTAATATTTGTAGTCGGTTTGTAGTCTTTTGTGATGTCTCTTGTTATTGTACCTTTAACCTTGGTTGTAGCTGGAAAAGATGCATCCATTAATTTTTCTACGCTGTATGTCTTGATGAATGCCACAGCATTAGCAGGAGAATTTAGATTTCCCTAGCCCTAGCAACAGTCAATAACTTATTCTAAGACACTGTCAGGAAGAATGAGACATATAATCCCTCCAGCATGCTCTGGGTCTGTTCCAGAGCCTTCTGTTAGAGGGCTGTGCCTTGTGTACCTCTGATGGAGGGTGCCTTCTGGACATTGTTGCAAGTTGCGCAGACCATCTCAGCTGCTGCCTTACAACCTGGAGGAGTAGTAGCTTTACTGTTTTGATCTTTCCAGATTGTCATCTTCTCAATTTGATGTGGAGAGTGAGTTCAGTTACACTGCAAAGGAACCTCATTTTTCCCTTCATGTGGTCACATTTCCCATACTTTCAGTCATTACCGAAAGCTTGTTACCTTAGGTGAGAAAGTGGGCAAAGACTGACAGATAAAATGAGAGCTTTGCCATGTGACTCATTTTTTGCTTCACCACCTGCAGTACTGCTACCATTGCATCTTTCTGCTGGCAAATATCCCTATCCTTCTGCCACACCTTGTTAACAGGACTCCCAGATGCTTAAACCTGTCTTCTTGATGCAGTTTCCTCCTTCACCCTCACGGGAGCAGTCCACTATTTTCTAGTAGTAAAACTATGACTTTTGATTTGGAGGTGCTAATTTTTATTGTAACCGTTTCTCAGTCCTCATCAAACCACTGTACTCCATGTTGGAGATCTCAGTCACTTGAGGCTAAAGGTACATTGTTATATGCAATCAGCGATGCAATCTTCACATCACTGGTTACTCTCCAGACCTTAGCTGCACCTTGATGTCTTGTGTATGCAAATCATGATCTGGATTGGAGTCCTGCAAACACCATAAATGTATTTGACTTGACAATGAAAATATGAACAGCACTGTTCTTCTTCTCTCATGAAGCACCAGCCCTGAGACCACCACAATTGTACAGTAGCACCTTCCATTCAAATTTCTAGAGTATGCAGTAATAGCCAGGCCCACAGAACACATGTAGACAGTACTGACAAAGTCTCACGGACCCTACAATATCTTCTCAAGAACAAAAAGAGGATCCATTATTTCAATGCCAGGCTAGAAGCCATATTGCTCCTTGTGAATCAGATGCTTGAATTGCCAACATGGTGTAGGTTTAACCAAGGAGACTAAGACGCATGATCCCTTTATAAATGTAACACACCCACCCATCGCCCCTTGTGAAATTAGGGACCACCACCTTAATTTGCCAGTCTGGAAGTGTTGTCCCTACTTTCTATGATATTCTAACAATGCTTTGTGCTTTTGCATTTATGACTAGATGCCAGTCACTCCTGCAGCCTTTGCATAGTGCTGTTTGGTCAAAAAAGGAGCCAGACTCATTGGTTGCTTCTGACATTACCTTTTCAGAGTAAGGTATGTCCAGTGTATTTGGGTATTTATCATGAGATCCAGATTGTCTGCTCCATCTGGTTTCAGCCTGTGGGTCCTGTGGGCCTTCGGATCTGACTCTGATCTGTCGCTGGTATCTAACATTTGACAATTCCTTCGGACTTCAAACTCACCAAGCTCTGCCACCTTACCTACAACTCCCTGCTCCTCATCTTAATTCCAGATCTAGTTTGTTACCATTCCTGTCAATAGCTTGATGTTGGCTCTGCTCAGTGTATCCTTTATGATAACCTTGTGCAGTGCTTTTGGTGATAGATTTTTGCTTCTCTTACCCAGTTTTTGTAGTGTTTTCTAGATAGGATTGTTTGCTTTAGGCAGCTAGATAGATAGGTAGGTATGTTTTGTGCACAGGACTTCTGACCTTTTGGCCTCTTTATTTTAGCTAGAATATTAAGGTTTCTACTGTTGTTGAAATAGCCTTTTTTTCTGTAGAAATAGAAGTTAGCCCAGTACCATACTCATGGCTGATTTGAACTACCTCTCCTTTAATTGGGAGGCGTACATGACCACTGACATGCAGGCCCAAAGATTTCTTGACTTTGTAAATTCCAATGCCCTGGAGCAGCTGGTCTGCACTCCCACTAGGGGAACAAATATACTAGATCTGGTACTCACAAATATGGGAGAGTGCTGCACCCCCCAGTGTTATATCAGCTCTAGTAAGATCAAATTATAAAGTATTCTCCCTTGAAATAAGGGTAAAACTAGTCCCCCAACCTAACCCCAAAAACTTTAAGAACTTCTCCGAGGTAAATTACCACCTGTTAAGGGATGCCATAGCTACTTTCCAGGCTCCCCAAAATCAAGAAAACACAGAAACCTATGCAGAGGCATACACAAAAGCCCTGTATGACCATATAAACAACTACATAAATATGTCAATACCAGACCGAAATAAACTCAGGTCAAACTGCAAAAATAAGCCACACTGGTAGACTCCTAGTATTAATAGGTTGTACAACAAAAAGAAAGAAAATGCTGTTGAAATGTAAGAGGGAATATACACAACAGAGAAGTAAGTCCCTCATTAGTCTAAACAAGTGAATCGGGGTACTAATCAAATCTCTGAAAGCAGACTTTCAGGTAAAAATTGTCTGCAAAGCTAAGGATAACCATAAGGCATTTTTCAGTTATGTCCGCAATCTCAAGGGCAACCCCCAACAATTTTCAGAATTAATTGTAGATGGCATCACCTGTACTCAGCAGGAAAACATAGAAAATCTGCTGGCTGACAAATTCAGCTCAAATTTCAGCTCTGGTCACCCCCAGTTCTCCCCAAAAAATACCCTCCACCAGTCCACCGCCAATTATCACCAAAGAACAGGTTGCCATTGCAATCTATAAAGCTAAAAACATGGCTTCAGTGGTGCCTGACACTATACCAGCTTGCCTGTTACACAGATTAAATCAGGACTTATCAGGCCCATTAGGATCTGTATTTGACCACAGCCTTCAGACTGGTTTTGTTCCAGTAGAGTGAAGGACAAAAGCAGTCTCCCCTCATCATAAAGGGGGCCATCTACTGACCTTGGAAATTACAGACCCATAAGTTTGACTAGTCTTGTATGTAAAGCCATGGAAAGAATAATCATGGATCTGATAAATAATGACATAGGAGGACTCCAGACATTGGACCTGACCCAATTCGGCTTTGTCAAGGACAGTTCATGCCTACTGTATATGGTGGATTTCTTTGAGAAAGTTGCTAAGGCCATGGATGAAAGTAAAGCAGTACATAACGCCTAAAGGCATTTAACACAATTCCCCACTCAGGTATTCTAAATAAACTCACAAAACTGGGCATAAATTCTTGTGTTGCCAGATGGATAGCCAATTGGCTCACAGACAGGACACATGGTTTAAGTGGGTCAATCCAGATTCAGCAAGAGGCCAATTACTAATGGTGTGCCACAGAGCTCAGCATTGGGACCACTCCAGTTTAGAATATACTTCCCCTGAAGTCAAGGCAAATGTGGAAGGCCTCTGGATGACAAAGTTTGCTGACGACTGCAAGCTGGGGGCAATCAGAATCCCCCAGTGATGTAGACATCCTTCAGGAGAGTCTTGATAAGAAAAATGATTGGTGCCAGAATCATTGCAAAAACTAAATGGAAAAAAGTGCATTATCATACCCCTTGGAAAGTCATATACCCCTGCAAATTCCAACATCAATAGCATGCCCCTTAGAGTGGACTCAGAGGTGAGAGATCTGGGTATGCGGAAAGACAGTAGCCTGAACTTTGTCTGCCATGTGTCTACAGTAACAGATCCAAGGAAATTATAGTCCTACTGTACTCAGCCCTCATTAGACCAACAGTTGAGTACAATGTGCCATTTGGCATGTATTTGACTAGGCACTTACAGCAGATGGAGTGACCTTAGAGGTTCCTCACAAAGAAAGTACAGGGTGTAAACAACATGAACTATGCAGATAGACTAAAAGCTCTATCCCTTTACTCCATCTCCTACCAACTGTTAAGGGGTGACCTATGTCTGACCTACAAGACACTCACAAATCCAGCCCTGATGGAGCTGCTACACATCTGCAAGTCAAACAACATGAGAGTCTTCCGATCTAGGGATCTAAACTTAGTCAGTGACTCAAACAAAACATGCTGGAAAGACAGATATGTGTCTCAGAGATTGCCACTTCTTTGGAACATGCTTTCTGTTCTCATTAAGCAGAACCCTTCCCTGGCCTTCTTCAAGCACAGTTTGGATCAATGGATGGAGAATCACAAATTCACACCTGGGGTAGTGCCCATGACCTTTATGGATAGGGGCAGTCTGTAACATACTCAATGCACAGGCACAAATCCATGCCTTCCTCTTGTCCCTAGTGGCCATATATTGGGTAAAATTGGGTTATATTGGCTAGGCGTGTAAGGGCCCTTAAGCCGTTAGCCTGGTAATCTCCTATGAACCTATGAATCTATAAGTAGCTTAGCTAGTAGTTTAATCTGTCTTTTTTCAGCTTGTTAAAATATGGACAAGGGGTTTAAGAAGTGCTTGGCCTGTGAGCACAAGTTGCCTTTGCAGGACACGCATGATAAATGTGTTTACTGCCTGAGAGTATCACACCTAGACTCTGTTTGTACTATCGGTGAATTTTCGTGTCCAGGGCACTCTGTGAATGTTGGGCCAAGTTGGACCTAAAGGGTCTTCTCCACACAGACCCTTCTTCTGCTGTTTCTCCTTGTGTTCCAAAAGTCAGGTCCAAGAAGCATCATCCATGGGAGTCCAAGTCTTCTAAAGGGGACCAGAAGAGATGCTGTTCTTCTTCTTCTGTCCCAGGTCCTTCCTCCTTGAGCTTGGCCAAACCAAAGATCCCACAACTTTTGGGTCCCTCGGCTGCCCTGACACCTACCCCTTGGAGCCGATTTCCATCAGTGCTGACATCCAGCAAGGCTCCATGTTTGGCGGCTCCATGTTTGGCTCCAAGCCTTCCTAGTTGCTTTCTGTTTAAAGGTGCTCCTTCTGGTAGGACAGCTTCCCTTTTCTTGCCTTCTATTCTGCCAGAGTTGTCCACGGAGTCATCTTCTTCGCCAAGTTGGTTTCGAACCTCTCCAGCTGGGATCTGATAGATGGGTTCACCCTTGTCAAAATGGCCCTCCAAGCTCCTGTCGGTGATGCCATTGAGATCAGTGAGCAGCAATAAATCTTCTGACTTGGAACAGCTGATGAGGTCCTTTTTTCAGATACAAATGCAATTTGGCCTTATTCCTTTGGGTCTGGGTCCAGTCCCAGGACCTTTGGCTCCATCTGTTTGGCTTTCTCCCTTGGCCACTTTAGATCTGCGGTCTTCAGCCCTCCCTGTATTCCAACCCTCCAGGTCAGATCCAACGGCTTGGTCATCTTTCCATCCATTTCGTTCTTTGGTTGCATTGACTCTGACTACATCAGGGCCATTGGGACCTCGGAACTGCTGTGTTGAAGCAAAAGTTTCCAGGCCGAGGTTGACGATCCCTGTTTTGAGTTTGTTTCTTCCCCTTGGAGCTTCAGCTTTGCACAGCTCGGCTACAATCTCAATGTCAGGGCTAGGCGTGGCTCATCAGGATCAGGGCTGTCTTTGGTACCTTCAAGTGCTGGGACCTTCGGCTCTGAAAGGCCAGCTTCCGCCTTGGCCTTTGGCATTGAAGAGGGGATACTCTCCTCTCAGAAGAAGGGTTGGTTTTCGCCAGCCAGTGTCCCTAACCCGTTCTTGTCTGGGCTTTTGACCAATCATCAGTCTGCTGCTGGACAAACTGGATTAGTGGGTCTCCATCCTGCTCCCTTAGCGGAGCTTCCAGCCACTTCCTCTCCCTCCCTGCTTCACTGGAGTAGGAGGTTTCAGGGAACAGGAGGTACAAGTGGAAGCACCTTGACTCCCCAGAGGAGTCTGTCACGTAAGATAGTGACCTCGAGGAAGACTAGAGGTCTCCTAACTCTCTGTGGGATGATGCCTCTTTTGGCATCCTTTTGGAGCTGCCTCTCCAGCATGGAGGCTAGACCACTGAAGCCCCCTCTCCGGAGGAGTCTGTATTTTTGGATGCCTTCAGTGTAGCCCCATCCACACCTTGGGTAGTTAACCATTTTGGATGGTCTTATAGACCTGGTATCCCAGAGGGAGTGGAAGGAACCCAACTTGTTGGAGGATTTTCCCAAGAAGTCGGATAGGATTCTTGCATCCGGAAGGACTGACTGCACTGAAGTAAGGGTGCATCTGTCAATGCTATTGTGGTGGTGGATGCCACCAAGAAGGAATTCTCTTAGAAGAGCTCCTTGGTCCATACCTTGAATAGGGAGTATCAGGCTTTGGATCATTTAGGGAAGCACTCCAATGTCTCAGCCACTTTCATGCTGAGATTATTTAATTATTTATCACACTTGACAAGACTTCAATGTGACCTGGTCTCTGAAGTGTCAAGGAATGCCAAGACACAGTAGTTTCCGGAGATTCAGATGATGCTAGAAACTCAGTTGTCACCCCTGCTTTCCATTGCCAGTGTTTCCATGAGGCTCATTTAAAATGCTTCTGATGGAGCATCACAAGCAGCTGGCTCTTGCATTGCCATGTAGAGCCACACTTGGATGCATTTATACAACTTAGCAGATTGCTTCAAGGAGTCCTTCATCAGTGTCCCATTTGACGTCTCTACCTTGTTTGGGCTGAAAGTTAAAGATACCCACAGTGTCTGCCATAGGAGTGTGCTTCACCACCCCTCAAATGACCTTTTCAAGGAATCAGAAGGGGGCTACGCATCTCTTTTTCAGGAAGTCACAGCAATTTTCTCAAGACTCTCCTTCAGAGGGTTCCTCCTGAGGACAGGGGAGGGAATCATTACAGATGCTGCCTGCAGGGGTGGGATGGTCTGTAGAGTCATGGTCTCCATGGTGGCATTCTCTGGCAGACCCTTTCAGCAACCCTGAAGAGTTGCCATACTGTCTTACTCTTGAAGCAGTCAGGGTTTTTTTTGGCTCTCACCCAAAAGCTTGAGAGGCCATCATCTAGAATGCATGGGTGTTGAGTCATATCCAGAGGTTACTCTATTCCCTTTTTAGAGATTCCAAACTTTCTTCCAAAGTGTCTGCCATACTTTCCACTCCATCAGAGACTGCTTGCAGCTGCAGAGATTCACAAGCTGCTTGCAAACTGAGTCATCCAAGAGGTTCCACCAGACTAGCATGGATCTGAGGTGTGTTCCATATTCCTTTTGGTACCAAAAACGAGCAAGGATGTAAGGTCATTTTTGGATTTAAGCAGACTGAATCAGTTTGTGAAAAAAGACAAAGTTCCAGATGGTCACGGTGCAGTCCACCTTACCTGTTCTGAAGAAAGATTATTGGATGTGCTTGATAGACCTCAAGGATGCATACCGTCATATCAAGATAGGTGCTGCAGGTGGTTCCTGCTCTTCCATTTAGGGGCCAATCATTACCAGTTCAGAGCCCTGCCATTTGGTCTCACTTACAGCCCCAGGTGTTTTACCAGGGTGTGGCAGTGGTCGCAGCTTGGCTCCAGCTGTAGGATTCCAGATCTTTCCTTATCTGGATGATTGGCTCCTTACCACCCCCATGAGAGCATTGTTGATCACTGTCAGGGATACCTTACTCCAACTGTACGACCACTTAGGCATTACAGTCAGTTACCCAAAGTTGAGCCTTCAGACAGTTAAGGTATTAGAGTTCATAAGCTGTCTCTTGGATGCAGTCAGTCAAATTGCCAGGCTTCCATCATTTGTGTATTTACCAGCAGTTTCTTCCACTTCTTGGAAATTACCCTTTGTTGAGGTCAGTGTATGTCCACATTTTCTTAGATGGATCTGGGAAGTGTTTGCATTTAGTGGAAAGAATTAGGGCTATGATCTGTTAATTAATGAATTCCTGCATCTAGGTTAGACAGTCTGGTTCCTTTCACCTTTATTTGCCCATTATATTACTCTGAGCAAGTCACTTAACCAGACAGTGCTCCCGACTCGCCCTTTAAAAGGGGCACTTGTGTTTACAGGCTTACCTTGTCAACCAATGAAATAAAAAAAATAAAAAAAAAAAGAGAGAGAGAGAAAAATACTTAAATTTTCCATATTTCTAAAGAAAATAATGTGAATAAGTTTAATTTTAAAAACAAAACATAACAGCAGGGTACGGCAAGTATAAAAGTTGCTCAGCGTTCACATTTCTGCAAACTAAATGATATTTTTTATACTTAAACTGTATATTTTCTGTGAAAATACAAATATGAAAAAAACTAATTGTCCCATATTTTAAACAAATTGTTAACAAAATTAAAAGAAAAGCAGATGTAAAAGCCATTTGGCTTTCAGCCAGCTGATGTTGCATTTGAAGACAAATCAGATATTTTGTACTTTTTGTTCACAAAATATGTGCTTACAGAACAGTAACCAAGCAAATTATTAAAATCTTCTTTACAAAGTGGAAGTAATAAGATAAATGGAATGAATATGTGCAGTATAGCTGTTGGGTATAATTTATTTGAACTGTGTTGAGTTAGAACATGTCTGCCTCACCTTTGACATTGCCCCTCATGAGATCATTTGTACAAAGTCTTTGTAGTGCAAATAAAAGTAAGCATATTCCATGTATGTATATGTATTTACCCCCCCCCCCCAGGTTTGAATGATTGGAGTATAAACTGACCTTTTCAAATCAAATGCTTAATGCTGTATTTCCTAAGTTTGCTGGCAAATTCCGTGCAAAACTGCAGTGACATAATTTTGCATAATTTCCAGTAATTTAAGTGGAATTCCATCACTTCCTGTAGCCTTATTTGCAAGGCTTTCTAGAGGCCGTTTAATTTCACTCTGCAGGGTGTCTAAGTCTAGATCAGAGTATGTACCTTTGTATGTATCAGTGATGTAAATATCATTTTTTTTGTAGTTCCTTATATTCCTTCCACCTCTTTATAATGTCTTTTTATGTTCCCGGGCCCCTCCCTCCTATCATGCCCATTTTATATCTGGAAGTTTCCTTTACTTTTGCCAATCTCGTTAAGTGAATCTCTTGTCTTTCCCATTCTGTTGTCTTCTTCTGTTTCTGTGCACTGCTCAATTAAATGTGTGGTCTTATCACTTGTTTTTCTTAAACTGCATTCATTTTCACATATGTTCCCTATTTCCATTGTATTTTGCTGTAATTTCTTCCTCAGCAACTTCTAAAACCTCTGCAAAAGCAATTTTTCCTTCTTAATCTTCTTTTTCTTTGGAATATTATGTTGCACCTCCTGGACAGTATCGCAGACTTCTGTCCATAGTTCTTCAGGTGCTTTGTCCTACTTGGTCGTATCACTGAAATATGTTCCTCATCCACTAGATGTTCATTGGAATATTGTCAAGCTTGTTGAGCTTATATCTAGTTGGACTGGAGGCTTTTCTTGTTTTCTTTAGTTTCATTGTAAACATTGCAATAGGAAGATGGTGTTCTGTGCCACAGTCAGCTTCAGGTCTTTGTTTTGCTGATAGTTTTGAGCTTTTTCATGTCTGACCTGTATACCTGATTTTGGTATTGGCAGTCTAGTGAACTCCATATGTAAAGCCATCTCTTACATTGTTGAAAACTAGTGTTTTATATGTTCAGTAAATTATCTTGAGAGAATCCTACTAGTTTATTTCCCACATAATTTGGTACTCCAAGACCAAACTTGCCTGTTATTCTAGTTGTAGTCATCTTTTAGCATCCCAGTCCCCTCTGATGATTGCAGTATCTTTTGGTGTTACTTCTTGAAGCTGCTGCAGATCCTCATAAGACTGATCACCTTCCACCTTTTCAGCATCTTTGGCATGAACACGAGCTTGCCTCTTTGTAGTGTTGAATGGTTGGCTTGGAATCAGACTGACATCATTCTAGAGCTTATGGGGTTAGACTTAGTGAGAGTAGAGGTGGCTGCTGTAGTTCTGGTAAGATAAACACTATTGGTTAGTGCTTTACTTTTTTTCATTGGCTCCTTCATATTTCTTGTTTAATTTATATTGAACAGGCTTCACTTAGTGAAGCAGTTCTATAGTGTGCACTACACAAATGTAGACACTTTCTGTTGTAAGTGTTGCTAATATAACTCGTCTCACTCAAATCTGATCAATAATTAGACTTCTGCTATGTGCAGGTGCATCAGGCTGCACATAGTTGCACAATATGCAAAGTAATGCACCTAACACATTAAAAGTAACTTCTACCAGCCTGTAGTGGCACTGCATTGTACAACTTAACCCATAGGCACTACAGATTGCTCAGCACTGCTGTGAAGCTACTTACTCTGCAACTACTGCAAATATCTCTGCAGTATTGTTAAATAAGGCATACCAACTTACACATTTATATGAATAGGCGTAGATATATAACTATACCATCCACTCCTTAACTGATAACTATCTCAGTAGACTGTAACTTTCTGTCTTATTTAAGCTCTGTAACTCTGTAAATCACTGTCTACAGGTCAGCCTGCTTGTTTCCACTCTGTTGCAAAACTCATAGCATTAGACATCCATATGCATTGTAGCAACTGATTGTGAGCATTGCACTATTTTGCTACAGGCTGTGCACCCAACCCTGACACATAATGTGATGTCATATGCTGATGCTGTAAAGAAATCCTTACCTAAGCCCTCTAGACCTGCAAGGATTAAGTCTTGGCAAAAATGAAAATTAAAACAATTCAGCCATAATATATCGCATTAAACAAAGAGCCAACATGAGACAAAGGGTTTCGGTACAAGTACACCAGACCATTCCACAAACAAAAATGTTTTTGGAATTGGTGATTTCACAGGGAGATACAGATTACCCACTCACTAGGCTGGACAAATACAGAATGAACATGAGTTGTCGTTTAGGTGCCAGGATCTTGGACTTCTCAGGAGCAGTGATTATCTTTGACACAAAACAATATGCTTGGCATTCTACTTGCTTTGCAAAGGATAGTCTCCATCTCTCATTCAGAGGCATCTGCATATTGGTTAATGCTTTTGCTGCTCCCATAGTGCCTTTTTTAGGCAAAGTTCAGTTATTTGAACATTCAAGCCTCATAGCATGTCATTATCAATATCAAATTAAGGTGTCTCTGCTCAATGCCAGAAGTTTGCACAAAAAGCTGTCAAACCTAGAGGCAGTCCTGCATTTGGAAGTCATCCCTATACATGTAATCAATGAATTCTGGTTTAAATAACCCAGGAAGCACTCCATATATACCTGTGTTTTGCGCCTGTAATGCATTCCAACCCAAAGGCAGCTGTGGCATATCTGTATTTGTCAGGGACTATATTATCTCTAGACAGATTCCCAGTGACCCCACAAATTAACCTTATCGAACTCCATATCACACTTTCTTTATCAAGACTTGGAGAAGCATGGAAAGCCCTGAATTGTGAGTAACAATCTTTTCATCAAAAAGGAAAGAGAAAAAAAATGCTTTTATTTTAGTTCAGCTGAAATATTTAAGTTGCACTTATAGTGACATCTGTGGTTATACTTTTTTGTACTTTTCTGCTTTTTCCCATATTTTAGATAAAACGTTATCTGTTTGCATTATTAGTTTGTTCTAGGATCTTAGTCTGGTAGTATTGTCAGTTGTGGGAAGATGATACTGCAATTCTATCTTCATAAGTAGAATTACTTGTATTAGCTAGCTGTTTGTATTTTGAATCTTTTCTGGTGCCTTAGTCTTGTGTTTTTATTTGCAGCTGTGGCAGAACTGTGAACTGCTGCCAAATTTGAGCCTAATTCAGTCATTTAGTACTGCATTTTTTTCCATAAACAGTGTTATTGGTAAATTTCTGCATAGTCTAGTCCCTTAGACAATTGGAGAATTACAGTAGTGAGAGTAGTGTGTATTCTTCTCCAGGACTTGGTGCTTCAGTGGTTTTGCAGTTTATATTCCAGTTTTGGTGCTAGTCTCTCATATTCTGCTTATTATTTACCTGCTAAGGTTACATTCAAGTGCCTTTCTTTTCAACTGTTCTTTGTGACTGCCCCTCCTCCCACTGAGACATTAAGCTAACATTTCTGAAATTCTAACTTACATGGGATTATTGACCTGTAGCTCAGAGTCGTAGGACTAGAGCCCCAGTATTGGCTTTATTAGATTAGCTTCTTGTGCTTGATTTTTTTCCCCAACCCTACCTATTATGGTTTTAAAAGACTGTGTCTCTGACCCCACCCCTTATGGTAATGTGATTTTCAACGTCCCTCCCCTCATCTCTTTCATTGCTATTGTCTGTTATGTAACCTGTTTGAGTACTCTTCCTACCCATTGTTTTCCATAGATCCATAATACTGAGTGCCTACCCAGCAAACCAGTATTGTTCTTGAGTAAAACTCCTTTACTACATATTGTCTCCTGCACATTTTCTCAGAGCTCCCATCTGCTTGGCACTCTTGCTACACTTTGAGAGGGTCCTGAATTAATCCTGCTCCACCCTTGACAGATGAGAGGTTTATTTTTTTTTTTTTTGTGCTTCACTTAACCATTCTAGAGTGGTATGCTTTATTTTTGCCTTATTTGTTGATTTGAAGTTTAAATCATTTTCAAGGTCCCTAATACTTGAAATCATCTTGTCCAGGTAGTTGGTTTAAGTTGTTTTGTGGTAGCATTACACTCTCAAGCAATCATTTTTGTGTTTTACATAAAGGGGAATGGGTTAGTTAATCTAGTGGCAGTAATTGGCAGCCTGGCCTGTCTGAGTTGGGAAACACAGATGAAAACCATAAGAGTAGTCATTTTATTTGCCAGAAGGCAGTTTCTGGTGTTTTAATTGCCTGTATAAATTTGGAGCATTTCCACACCACTGCCTATCATGCAACAGTGGTTAATAATAAAGCTAAGTGCATATTAATGTTTTAATTGATGTGTTTTTTGTCTTATGTCTTTATTGTATTTTCTTGTATTCATTTATTCTTTATAATATTGTTATTTAGCATAGTTTGGAGCTTATCTCCCCGGGCCTCTACTGAAAATGGACATGTATCCAGTTAGACTAGCCCGGTCAACAAATGTAAAATAAAAATAATGCCTGTTATAGACACAGACACCTAGAAGTCAAATTATCTGGTGTTGTCAGTCTTCATTTATCCTTGATCTTTGGGACTTGGTTCCGATCCTCAGAACTGGCTTGGCCATTACAACAGCTCTCCTAAGCCAGAAACTCTCGAGCTAAGTCTCTACCCAGAATACCCCATCTCCAGATTACCTCAGATCTCGTTTGCTGCTCTTGTTGCAAGGTGCTTCAGCTAGATTCTCTCTTGGCTAAGTAAAATCTTGTGTGTGTGTGTGTGTGTGTGTGTGTGTGTGTGTGTGTGTGTGTGTGTGTGTGTGTGTGTGTGTATATATATATATATATATATATGTATATATTTTTATATATATGTATACTTAATATTGCTCTACCCTTTTTGTCTTGCTTGTTCTTTGCTATCCCCCCTCCCTTTACACTTCGGTGTTCTTCTCTACCATCATTGGTAGTATTTCCTCATTTTTTGAAACTTCTCTGTGTGGAAGATCTTCATTCCATATATCTCTAGATAATCACTGTATATTAATCAGATCAGACAAAAGTAGTAGAAGTAGCGAGCTTAAACTCGTCTTCTGTCAAAAAAAAAAAAATAAAAAATAAAATAAAATAAAAAAAAAAATATATATATATATATATATATATATATATATAAAATTGTACAGAATTACTAAGTATTTGAAAGTAATCCAAGCAAGGCAGGCAGTCTGTTTCCAGTCAAAAATCCTTTATTAAGTACAAAGACAAGCGATCCAAGTAAAAGAAAAATAGAGTAAAAGTTTATCCTTAGAATATGATTTTTACAATTGATTTTTTACATGCAAAGTGTATATGTATATATTTATGTATATATTTTTTGATTGCCAAATGGACTAAGGTTGATATATTTCCAGCCATGTAGTATATTGTCTTGGATAAAATCACAGACTTAATAATCTACTTAATAATCTGGTTAAATAAGAGGTACCACATCATTATACATTTTATTTAAAGTACATAAGGGTTATATTATTATAACAGCTACTAAGTAGGGCAGGAAAAGCTCGAATGTCACAGTGATGGGAGAAGGGATGTGAAAATAACATGTCTACCAATAACACTTTGTTTTACAGCACAATAAACCACTCCCTTGCCTGATAAAAAGTATATATATATTTAGAAAGCTTGTGAGGAAACTATTACTCTATTTTTGTTTTACTTGGATCGCTTGTCTGCGGTGGTGGTGCTGCGGTAGCGTTGTCACCTCACAGTTAGATGTTGCCCATTCGATTCTCAGTTTGAGCGTCTTCTGTGTAGCGGCATGCGTGAATGGGCGTTCCTTCATTGAAGGTTGTGCGTTAGGCTCGGCAAGCCAGTACGTAAAAATCTACTGCCAATCATTAGTGGACCGGAGTTCTGCTGTGGCGACCCCTAACTGGGAAAAGCTGAAAGACACAAACAAACTTGGATCGCTTGTCTGTGTACTTAATAAAGGATTTTCGACTGGAAACAGACTGCCTGCCTTGCTTGGATTGTTTTCGAATACTTAGTAATTCTGTACAATTATGTATTTATTATTATTTATTTATTTGGTTATTTATTTATTTTTAACTTAAGACGAGTTTAAGTTCACTACTTCTACTACTTTTGTCTGATCGGATAAATATGCAGTGATTAACTAGCGATATATGGACTGAAAATCTTCCACACAGAGAACTTTCTTACACTGTTTTGTTTTTGGACCCACTACACTTGTTTAGTGGGTTATTTTGAGACTTCGGGGATACCATGGAGATGATCTCTTTCCCTCATTTTTTCATAACTTTGTATCTCACTTTACTTTCCATGAGTGTATGTGCTGTTTTCTACCATCATTGGTAGTACTTTCTCCAACCTTTTTGGTAGTTCTGGCCTACCATTGCTGGTAGCCGTTCCCTTCCCGCGCGCGCGCATGTGTGTGTGTGTGTGTGTGTGTGTGTGTGTGTGTGTGTGTGTGTGTGTGTGTGTGTGTGTGTGTGTGCGTGTGTGTGTGTGTGTGTGCGTGCGTGTGTGTGTGTGTGTGTGTGCGTGTGTCTGTCTGTCTGTCTGTGTGCGCTTCTTTTACTGCTGTCAGTTGCTTATTGTTTTTCTGTTATTAACATGGTGGATAAATCTAAGGGGACCACTGGATTTAAACAGTGCCAGGATTGTAGTAAGAAGATGCCCATCCATTCTTCTTGTGTATACTGTTTGGGTCCATCGCATCTACAACAAGATTATTCAATTTGTCAAACGTTCAGCCACGGGGATATTGTAGAATGTAAAAATAAGTTGATACTGAAAGGCCTGATTAAGTCTTCCTTTGAGGGGGCTCTGTCCAAGTCTGATATATCCTCACCTTCATCTCCCTCTTCTTCTAAATCGAAATATGGACAGAAGATGAGTCAATCAGTGCCAGTGTCCCGTCCAACTCCAGCAGCCAAGAAACACAAATCTTCAGCTCCCACACCTCCTGTGGAACCAAAGGTTAAAACTAAAAAACCTACGGAACTGATTTCGTTGCCACCGTGTGTGATTACTACGGCTGCACCACAGGTCCTGGTGCCAGCCACCTCGAAAGCACTGTCATAAATTTTGGAACCAATACCCCCCCTGGGTGCCACAATCAAGTTTCTTCACTGTTCCCATGACAAGATTCTCCCCCTCAGTTGATCCCTTTGTGGGACAGCTCTCTAGTCCATTTCTAGAAAGACCGGAATCTCCTTCAAGCTTTTCTGTCCGTTCCTCCAGGAGTCTAACTGAAGTAGACATTGTGAGGTTGGTGGATCAACTCCTAGTGGCTAGGGGTCTTTCTGTATCTTCCCAGGCCCCTCTCCCTTCTAGAGTTGGGGCTTTCTTTCCCAGGACTCCACCAGACTTTCCTCGTCTAACCTCCTCAGAGGGCTTAGAGATTACGACTACGATACCTCCAGTTCCAGCTGCTCCGGTGCTTACAGTCTTTACTCCTTCGGTTCCAGAGTCTGCCTTGAGTCCCTCTCTTCCATTGGCATTGACGGGCTCCCGGTGCCATAGCTTGGCTGCCAGTTCAGAGGGTCTTGGACCAGCTACATTTTTTTTCTTTGGCACAGTCCTTGACACTCAGACCCTCTGCTGATGTGGTCTCTTCCTTGGCTCCTACTTTGGTGGCAGCTTCCTTGGAGCTGAGCATGACCACGGTTCCAGAGTTACCCTTCTCAGTTCCGGGCTCCCATCCTTCAGGGGGACCTGCCTTCCAAGCCGTGGAGATGGCATTAGCCTTCACATGTTCTCAGCTGGCCCCTCCCCTATTGGAGTATAATCCCAGGACTCCCTCTCCCCTAGAGCTGCCACCAACTTCCACACCCAGACAGTGAGCACCAAAGCTACAGGATACCCCTGTACAGGGCCCCTCTTCTTCCAAGTTCTCAGAGATCCCCACTGAGGCGATGCCCTGGATAAAGGCATATATGAGGAAACATTTGGATTCCTCAGAAGAATCTGTCACAGGAGACAGGAACTTCGTTGATGGGAAGGGCTCTCCTCGGTCACCGCCTGAAGCTGTCTCCTTTGGAGGCATTCTAGAAATTTTGAAACAGAGGGTTAACTGGAAGCCCAAAGTCCCTATTTTTAAGTACTTGCAAGCTTTTGGTACTCACCCATCTACTTCTTGGGTGACCCCTTCTGCTGACTACCATATTAAATTGATCACGCAGTGGGCTTGGATGGCTCCTGACTTCATATAGCCAATCCCCAGGAGACTGGAAAAATGCTTTCAGCACCACAAGATCACCTGCATTGGGCTAAGGGGTTAACAGTAGATGCCATAGTGGTTGCAGCAGCCACCAAGAAGGAGCTTGCAGAAGAGAGTTCCACTGTTCATCCCCGTAATCGAGAGTCCAGGGTGATGGACAGATTCAGAAAACGAGTGTATGCAACATCGACCTTTGCTTTACATCCTTGAATTTTATGCACAATTCACTAGACTCCAGAGGATTCTGATCAAGGAGTTATCGCATACCCTAGCAGGAGCTGTGTCTGAAGAGGTTCAAGATAAAGTGGCCTTCCAAGTAGCTACCCTGAAGTCTATTTTCAACTTGTCCATGTGGCTCACTGTGCATGCAGCTGAAGGGACATCTTGGGTAGTGGGATCAGGCATTGCCATAAGGAGGCATACCTGGATGCACTTATGTGTGTTTGTGGAGCCATTTAAGTCTTATTTTGTCATTGCTTTCTTTGACAGATCTTTCCTGTTTGAGGCCAAAGTGAGAGAAACATTAGCTAGGTGCAAGAAGGATGGAAAGACCCTTTCTGCACTGGGCATACATTTTTCCTCTCCCCAACGGTCCTATTCTAGGAACGAGAGGAGCGAGAAGATGCGATTCAAAAAAATCCCAAGGGCCTTTTCAGGACACACGTCGCACTGGCTACCCTCGAGAAAGAGAGGGGAGCTCCAATGGAAAATGCCGACCCTGCGGCAGAGGTGGCCCACAAAATTAGGGTTCCAGAGATTCTTTCTCTGGGAAACCCTACCAGCGCTCCTAAAAGGCCAGATTGCTTGCCTCTGGAAGCAGTCCGTGGAAGGTTTTCCTTGCACTTGAGAGCCTGGTGGCAAATAATTTCAGATACTTAGGTGCGAATCATAATTGCCAGAGGTTACTACATCCCTTTCATTCTCATTCCAAGATCAGGATGAAAACTGCCAGTCAGAGGGATCAAACAGTTCAGGAAATTCAAAAGCTGCTAGAAGAGAGAGTCATCCAAGAAGTCCCACCATACCAGATAGGATTCAGAAGTTGAGGTTCTTTTCTGTGCAAGAAAAGACAGGGGCTATGAGACCTATCTTAGATCTCAGCCTTCTGAACAAGTTTGTTCAACAGACAAAATTCTGGATGGTCACGATTCAGTTGATCTTACCTTTCTTAGAGGAAGATGACTGGATGTGCTCTATAGATCTTCAGAACGCTTATTACCATGTAAAAATGGACAAGCACTCCAGAAGGTTCCTCTGCTTTTGGCTAGCTGCCAGTCCTTTTCAATTAAGAGTGCTGCCCTTTGACATCACCACAGCCCCCAGGGTGTTCACCAAGTGTTTGGCAGTAGTGACAGCTCACTTGAGACTTCACGGATTCCGGGTGTTTGCTTATCTAGATGACTGGATCATCATCGCTCCCACCAGGCATCTGCTGCTTCAAGCAACAGATTTCTTTCTATCTCTTTTTGCTCATTTGGGCATTGCAGTAAATCATTCAAAATCTCAATTAAGCCGGACTCAAGATTTAGAGTTCATAAGAGCCCACCTAAATACAACAGTTTGTACAGCTTCCCTTCCTCTACACAGGTTGCAGAAGATAAGATCCCAAGTACAAGCCATTCTCTCCAACGACAAAGTTGCTGTGCTTTTAGTCCTTCGAGCTCTAGAGTCAGTGGCAGCAGCCATCACCGTAGTTTCACTAGCAAGATTTCACATGAGACTACTACAGTGGCTTTCCAGTGGTCTATCCTGGCACATCCAATGACACATCCCAGTTTAACCACCAGTTGTTGCAAGAAAGACGTATCCTGGTGGATGGAATCCAAGGGAATCCTCTTAGGCTGCCCCTTTGTTCCACCCCAGCCCAAGGCCATAGTGACCATGGATGCCTCCCAGATGGGGTGGGGGGCATTATCTGGACAGAACAGTGCAAGGCACTTGTTCCCGATGAAGGCCAATCTGCATATTAGTGTTCTGGAACTGCGGACTGTATTCTTAGCATTACAAGCCTTCCAAGCTGTCCACCGTCTAGGAACAATTGCAGTTCAATCAGACAACATGGCAGTAGTCTAGTACATCAACAAACAGGGCAGAACCAAGTCTTAACCTCTGTGTCGAGAAGCTCTCAGAGTATGGCAATGGGTGATATCCTCCAATCACTTTCTGATAGCAATGCATATTCCGAAGAGCTTGAACTTGATAGAGGACAAACTGAGTAGATGCATTCTCCTGCCTCATGAGTGGTCTGTCAATCCCAGAGTGGTGAAGGTGATTTTCTGTCACTGGGGCCAGCCTTGCTGTGACCTATTTGCCTCATCCCTGAATAATAAGAGCAGTAGCTACTTCACTCTAATCCCCCTCAGGGGGTGTCCCCCAGAGACTGTCTCCCTCATGATTGGGCTTCGGGTCTACTCTGTGCCTTTCCCCCCTTTCCACTAATTTCCCTCTTCTTAAAGAAAGCCATCAGGTTGAAGAGCAAGGTTATCCTTATTGTCCTCGTTTTCGGCCTCATCAAGTCTGGTTCCCCTTTCTGTGGCCTCATCTAATTCATCATCCATGAACTCTGGACCTAGTTCCTGATCTTCTGTTTAACCCACAGGGACTGGTGCACCCCAGTCTTCAGAACCTCAAGCTTACAGCTTGGTTCCTCCAATTCCATTGATCATCAGGCAGAAAAATGTATCATCTCCAGTCCATAAAATGTTATTGGCTTCTCATAAACCTTCCACCAGGAAACTTTACCACACTAAGTGGAGAAGATTTTCTTTTTGGGCGCACAATAATGGTCTTAATCCTTTCTTAGCACCAATTGAAAAAAATATTAGAATTTTTAGCTATGCTTTTTGAACAAGGAGCCTCTACTTCTACTATTAAGTTTCAACTAGCTGCTATTTTCAATTTTCACAATGTCTTTGAAGATCGCCCTCTAATCACCCATAGATTGTGTAAAGTGTTTATGAAAGAAACCTTGCAGTTGAAACCACCTTAGAAGGATCCTCTAGTTCCATGGAATCTGACTATGGTTCTCCAATCTTTGGTCCTTTCCCCCTTTGAACCGGTGGCTACCTGTCAGTTGAAGCTTCTTTCATGGAAGACCATTTTTCTGATAGCCATTACCTCCACCAGAAGAATTTCTGAAATACAAGCACTATCTTCAAAACTTCCATATTTAATTTTTCATAAGAATATGGTTTCTCTAAGAAACAACCCATCATTTCTCCCAAAGGTGGTCTCAGAAATTAATATTAATCAATCCATTGACTTACCTGTTTTCTTCCCAAATTTTTCCAACAAAGGTGAATATTGCTTGCATTTGCTGGATGTTCACAGGAAATTACATTTCTACCTCAGCAGAACTAAAGAATTTAGAAAACTGGAGCAATTATTTGTCTGTTTCTCCAGTCCTTCTCTGGGGAAATCTGTTCTGAAAGTCACCTTGTCAAGGTGGTTAAGAGACTGCATTACCTTCATCTACAAAACAAAGAATCTCCAATTACCAGCACCTATTAGAGCAAATTCTACTAGGGCAATAGCCATGTCTGCTGTTTTCCATTCCAAGGCTTCCATGGATGAAATATGCACATCATCAACCTGGGGTACTCTGCAAACCTTTATCACTCATTACAAATTGGATCTGGCCTCCAGGGCAAGAGCGTCCTTTGGCTCTGTGGTTCTCAGGAATATCTGTTCATAAGGCCTACTGAGATCTAAGTAGCTGCTGTGGTTCTCAGGAATATCCTTCCATAAGGCCTCCTAAGTAGCTGCTGTGGTTCTCAGGAATATCCTTCCATAAGGCCTCCCAAAGTCTAAGTAGCTGGGCACTCTGTCCCAAAGGTTAAGGGTAAATGAAGATCGACAATATCAGATTAAGAAGTTATGTTGTTACCATAATGTTCCGTTTGTGTTGTCGATCTTCATTTATTCTTGGCACCTCACCCTCCTTCCCCCTCCTGTAGACTCTTTAGAGGATTGGGCACTTTTTCTGGTTATTTTATAAGGTATAACCTTGGACATAGCCTCTTCAATTCTATATAGCTGTTCTTCTGTCTTCCTCAATTCTATATAGCTGTTCTTCTGTCTTCCTCTGTAGCTGCAAACTCAATCTGAGGTAATCTGGAGAGGGGTGTTCTGGGTAGTGACTTAGCTAGAGGGTTTTTGGCTTGCGCGAGCTGTTGTAGTGGCCATGCTGGTTCCAAGCATCAGAACCAAGTCTCAAAGCCCAAGGATAAATGAAGATCAACAACACAGATGGAACGTTATGGTAAGAACATAACTTCTTCTTACCTATAAAACCACTTCTGAAACTGCACAGATAACTCGGCGAGTGCAGAGCAACTACTTTGTGGGTTGAACAGCGTAGAGCAGCTGGTTTGCATGTTGCGTAGCACTGCCTCTTGGATTTAGTATTATATAGCCTAATCTAGTCTGTAACCCCAAAGCACCATTAGTCTGCCCACTATTAACCCGTCTTGCACCAAACCCTTGTAGATCACCCAGTAAAGGACCCGACATCATGGGTATGCACTTTCCCAATGTATCCGCAGCCAGTTTGGTGGACATGGTTATATTAAGACAAGATAACAATTGTCTAATCTTCACTGAAAAACATTAATCCTCAAAGAAGCAAATACAGTGTACTAGCAGAAACATCATCTAACACTGCACATACAGCCACACCCAGTGGAGCCTCAGCTACCAAGCCCATAAGGCAAACCAGTACATTACCCATGATTCTAGTAATAGGAGATTCCATTGTACAACATACTGATGCCCCCACTCACCAGGCTGAACAAGGCAAAAATAACGGTCAGTTGCCTATTAGGGGCCAGGATCTGCCTTGTTATGCATGCACTCAAGTCATTGCACCACAAGTATCAGTATCATTCAGTCATAGTCCCTGTAGGTGTAAGTGACCTGAGACGTACCTCCCGAAACTATATGAAGAGAAACATTTTGGAGCTGTCAAACTGTGTCAGTGTCTGGTATACGCCTAGCACTGAACAGCATTCTACTTTTTCCAGTGATGGTGCCACAATACAAACAGAAGATGATTGACCTTAAAAATTGGCTTAGTTTTTGGTGTCATTCTAGGAGGATACAATATTTTTCGGCATAGGAGGACATGATTAACAAATCATGTTGCTTTACCAGGGATGATCTGCGCTTGTCCCCTCTCAGCTTTTGAATATTGGCTAAAAAGTTGTCCTCCCCCCATAGAGCCTTTTTGAGGCAATGCCAAATTGACAAACCTTCCAGCACAAAGAAATTTGCCCAAGGAAATCTAAAGGTATTATTGCTCAAAAAGTCCCAAATCCTCCAAACTCTCTTCACCTTGGAAAATGTGAACAAGTGGCAGAGAGTACTGTGGCAGTAGAAGGCTTCAATGCCTTCCACATATTTAGAACAGCAACTGCACAGACAGGCACTTGAAGGTGAGGTGTCTTGATCTACATCAGTAATAAGCATACCTCTAGGATGGTTAAACAGGATTATGACCTAGAGTTCCTCCACGTCCAGATTACCATATCCTTGCAAGCTATAGGTCACCCTCTATGCCCCATGACACCCATAGCTTATACTTAGACTTATTGAAGACCCTCACTATTTAACCAAATATCTACTCTTGGGTGACTTTAATGATTTCTCTATAAACTGGGATTCCTACATGACCCCAAATTTGCAGGCACAGAGATTCCTAGACTTTGTAAGCACAGACACCCTGGACCAGTTAGTGCATGCACCTGCTGCAGGTGCAAATATGTTGGACAAGGCCCTCATAAAAATGGGAGAATGCTGCTCCCAGTGCCATGCTGTCTTTGGTAAGACCAGACCACAAAGCAGTCTCCTTCAAAAGTAGAGTCAGTTCTGTAACCCTAGCAAACTGTGTAATGGTTAGAAACTTCTCAAAGGCAAACTACCTTTTATTAAGTGGTAACCTGTCAAAATTTCAAGCCCCTCCAAACCCAGATAACACAGCAGCCTGTGTGGAATTACTCACAGAAGTACAGAAGTTCTGTACAACCACATCAGTGATTGCATAGAGGCTGCTCTGTCTGCCAGACGTAAGCCCAAGTCTAACTCCAAAAAATCAAACCATCCTGGTGGAATCCGAAATTAACAGGTTGTACAACAAAAGGAAAAAAAAGTCATAGCTAGAATTAGGAAGTGTAACACCAAAAAAGATAAACTGTGTTATCAATCTGAGTAGACAGCTATGAGGAGTAGACACCTATGAGGACTAATTAAGTCTGAATAAAAAACACAACACACAGTGGTAGATATAACACCCTCAGGTTTACTTCTCCTGGTACCTCGGCTATTCGCCTTCATGGGATATTATACATCCAAAAAAAAAATCACAGTTTTTATAGTATTCTGATTCAAATGCGTCATAAGATCATCCCATTAATTAAACAATTAAACCTTAAACACATACAATACCTAGTGAAATGCAAATCCAGCGTAATATATAAAACATGATAATTAAATAAGTAAGTTATAGAAACAAAATTCATTATAATTATTAAACATTAAATAAATACATATCTACTAATAAATATATGTGTAAGTTAATCTATAAATTTTATATAAATATATTATATAAATATTAATTTCCACTTGATTCTGTTTATTCACAAACACTATTAAAATATCAAAGCAACATCTAAATGAGTAGAAAAACATTACAAAACAAAGACTAAGAAAGTTATTGAAATTGCATAGATACCTCTTGATTCAAACCCCCCTGAATATAGGGTTCTAAAGTTAAAGTTATTAATGGTAGGAAATATCAAACTAGGGGTAGATTTAATTGCAAGACTTGTGGTGTCATTTATATATTGGGTTGTGGTTGTACCAATACCAGATGGTACATAGGGCAGACAAAGCGTAAAGTTAGGATTCGAATTTTGGAGCATTTGTCAGATATTAGGAACAGGAAAAGAGAAAGACCAGTAGCTCAGCATTTTATGACCGTGCATGAGGGAGACAGTGGTTCATTGTTTTTCAGTGTTCTAGCTGATATTACAGGATTTGGGAATAATGTCCAGCCCAGGTTAAATTTTTTGGAAACCACCTTCGTTTTTAATTTTGTTTAGGCAATGTATTATTTTTGTGTGGAACCTCCAGTTGTTGCTTATGCCTGGTCAGGTACGTACCAAAGGGGGCACTTTATTCAATGTTTGGTCTGAGATTGGCTGAGTACAATGGAATAGTGACATCCTTGGACCTAGATGCCATATCCTTGCTTATAAGTTGGGCAGTACAGAATGATTTCCTTACTACCATAGACACATGATGGTCAAAGGCCAGTTTACTGTCTACACGTGTTTCCAAATCCCCGACTACTAGATCTACTCTTATGGGTGTATTATCATTATGTGGTAGTTTCCAGAGGTAGTTATTTTCCCAAAAGATACTATTATGCCTTTCTTGGCACTGAGTTTTAGACCATGGGTCTGTCACCAGTTATTAGTCCATGTGAGGTGTTCTTGGTGAGTATTTGTGTCACTGGCAGATTCTGTGAATGCGCCTAGTTTGCAGTCATTTGCAACTTGGTCAACCAGAGGCCCTTGACACTGACCTTGACTTCAATGAAGTAGATGATGAAAAGGAGTGGCTCCAGCACTGAGCCTCAAGGAATGCCACTAGTAACTGGCCTCTTTGTGGAGGTAGACTCCCTTATCCTAACTTCTTGGATCCTGTGAGCCAGCTGGCTATCCATTGGGTGAGAGAGGATTTTTACCTAATTTCATGACTTTTGACTACCATACCCGACTGGGGTATTGTGTCAAATGCTTTAGCTAGGTCAAGGTAGGCAATATTTACTGTTTTGCTCTCATCTGTTGCTTTAGTGGCCTTCTCAAAGAAATGCACCAGGCTAGGCTGAGTAGACATGACCTGCCCTAGTGAACAGATATTCTAAAAAAATACAACATTGTCACATTTGGAAGACAAACCATCCCCACAGCATATAACATTGACAAGTTCTCACTTCAGAATGAAAATGTAGTTAGAAATCAGGGAACCTATGTTGATAATTCCCTCTTCTTTGACAACCATGTTGCAGCATTTGCCAGGAAATCCTTCTACTTGGAGCAGCTGATCACCGAGGGAGTATTAGCCAAATCAAAAGAGGTTATTATCCCCATTATCTCATTGTATTCAGTACTGACAAGATCATTTATAGAACACAGTGCCCCCTTTGGGAAGTACCTCCCCAGACATATCAAAGAGTTGGAAAGATTCCAAGGTTTCTAACAAAGAGAATTGCAGGCTTAAAATTCCTATGTTACCAGTAAAGGCTAGATGCATCGGCTCTTGTTTCTGTGTCGTATAGGCCCCTCAGAAGAGATCTCTGCCTTGCCATCTAAGCAGGAACGGACTCAGTAATCCAGGATCTCTTGTACCTTCATAAATCAAACAGTCCCATAAATGCCACCTTCAGCAGATAATAATACAAGGTAGAGAGATTTGTTATTCATTGACTCCCTCACCTCTGGAATAGAGTCCCTTTGCAGATAAAACATCATGATACACTGTCTTCCTTCAAACAGGAGCTGAATAATTAGATTAGTATTCATAATTTCATCGTGGGCATGACTATTAAAGCCTTTCATGAGAGGGGAGATACAGTCTTGGGTGGGGAAATGCAAGGTGTGTCTGTTAGAAGACTAAGTAACCTTGAACTTCTTATGATTCCTATTTTGTCTTTTTTGGGTTGTAACTTAGCATTACTTTTGGCACCCTTTTGTTGTGAAAACTATTCTGTTTCCTATACAATATTCTTGTCCACAGTGTAATGTATGAGCTGAAATAGCTCAGTTAGGAAAATGTTAGATTGAAGATCTAAAGTTTCTTTCTTCAGCCCAGTGTGTCCACAGCAAATTTTTTGGCTGGCAGTTACCATGGAGGATTAGCACTATTTTCTGTTAGTAATCTGTTTCCTCTAGTGTAGGGTTTGATTTTTTCAGTTTCTGTTCGCCTACCGTGTGACTCAGTTCACTTGATACTGCTGTGAGATAGCTGGGATATTGGGCTTGGCTTGTCAGGGGTCTGCTGGACTGCAGTGCTTAGCAACTAACTGAACCTGTGAACCTATCTATTCCAGATGATTTTAATACAATTCCAACAAGTCAGTTTTTTTATTCTTGTCATTTGATCTTTAAGCACATCTGATATGTTTTAGTCCTTATTAATTCACTAACTTCCGAGATACTAATATTTATTTTCATCATCACAGCCTTAAACTCATCATGTTCATAGGTTCATAAGTTCATAGGTGTTTTCTAGGCTAATGACCATAAGGGCCTTTTTAAGTATAGCCATGCATCCCAAATCTCTGACAATTTCTGATTCCCTTGATAAATGTAAGCATGGGCCTGGGAGATGAACCATTTACAGGTTCCCTATGTGCATTAGAGACATAGGTGCCAGACCAGGGATGAATTTCTGGTTCCCTATCCACTTGTCCAAGTTGCACTTGAATTGGGTTAGGGAATAGCTCTGTTTCACATGGATGGGGAGCCACTTCCATAAACAGGGTAGTGTCTGGGATACATACCTGTCTCTCCAGCATGTCCTATTTATGTCACAGGCAAGGTTTAAGCCTTTGGAACAGGTAATTCTGGTGCTGTTTGTTTTGTGGATATGAAGGAGGTCCACCAGAGTGTGGAATGACAATGCCCTGTATGCCAGGCATAGATTTCCCCTCAAAAGCCTGTAGGCGACAGAATACAGGGATAGGGCATTGAGGCAGTCTGCATAGAACATTTTACTTATGCCATGTATTCTTTTAGTGAGGAAACTCTGTGAATGTTCCAATTGTTGGATATGCCTGGTTAGGTGTGTACCAAAGGGGCATTACACTCAATGATAGGTCTGATGAATGCCGAATACAGTGGAACAATGACTTCCCTGGACTTGGATGCCATACCTTTGTTTATAAGTTACGCAGCATAGAATGATTTCCTCACTACTGTAGACATGTGATGGTCAAAGGCTAGATTACTATCTACGTGTGTCCCTAAGTCCCTGACTACTGGGTCAACTCTAAGGAGTGTGTTGTCAATATGATAGTTACCAGGGATGACTTCCCAAAAGATACTGTTATGCATTTCTTGGCATTTAGTTTTAGTCCATGGTTCTGACACCAGTTGTTTGTCTGTGTCAGCCTCTCCTATAGAACATTTATGTCAGTGTGGGATTCAGTGACAGCTCCTAATTTACAATCATTTGCAAAGCCAAAGACCACTAACATTGGCCTTGACTTCTGAGAAGTAAATGCCAAAATGGAGCGGTCCAAGGACTGAGAGCCCTGAGGGTACTCCACTTGTGATTGGCCTCTTTTTGTAGAGGTGGGCTCCCCAATTCTAACTTCCCGGGTCTTATCTTTGTGTCAGTGAGCCAGTTGGCTAACCACCGGGGTGGACATACAAGTTTGTACCTAAGCTTTTGAGTTTGTCAACAGTGCCCGAGTTAGGTATTGTACCAAATGCCTTGACCAAGTCAAGGTAGGCAGTGTGAACCATTTTTTCCTCATCCGTTGCTTTGCTTACCTTCTCAAAGACGTCCACCAGGTTGAATAGGCATGATCTGCCTTAGACAAAGCCAAACTGGGTTGGGTCCAATGTCTGGAGGTTTACTATATCTCTGTTGTTCATTTCCATAATAATTCTTTCCATGGCTTTACACATAAGAGTAGTGAGACTTATGGGTCTGTAGTTTCCAGGATCTGTAGGTGGCCCACCTTTGTGCAGAGGGATGACTTTTTCCATCCTCCATTCATGAGGTACAAAAGGCTACAGTTAAACAATAATTCCAGAGGCCCTGATATGTCATGTTTCATGCTATTTAGAAGGCATCCTGGGATATTGGCTGGGTCCATTGATGCAGTGTTCTTGGGCTTAGAGAGAGCATTAAGGACCTGTTCCCTATTGATAGTAGGGGGAGTTATATTTGATGGTATTTCCTGAGGAAAGGTTGAGGGGAAGAGAGTGATAAAGTTGGAGCTGAATTTATCAGCCAGAAGGTTTGCTATATAGGTGGCTCCATTTACAATGATCTCTGCACACAATTGTGTATTGCTTTTGAGGTTGCAGATATAGTTAAAGAATACCTTATAGGTTCATAGGTAGGTACTAGGCTATTGGCCCTAGGGCCTATATAAGCCTAGCCAAAAATGTACCCTGGCTTTCGCCACCCAAGAAAATTATTTTCCGGTGCCCCTGTCGAGCAGAGCCACAGAAGTGATCCCCCTTGTGGTTGTCCTTGGCCTGTGAGGCCAAACCTTCCTCAAATTTGGCTTTGGTAGACCTTATTTGTCCTCTGAAATGATTATTTAGTTTGAGAGTGCTTTTATCCTGCTGGGCTGCACCTCCTAATTTTTGCCACAGTTTTCTTCCTTCTCTTATACAGTCTGTTGCTTTTGTGATTTCACCATGGTGGCTTGTTTTTTGAGTTAGTTCTGTACTTCTTCCTGGTGGGTACAGCTGCTTCTAGGTGGCTATTAACATGCTTGTACAGGGTTTCTCTGAACAGTTCTGCATAGGCAGCAGTGCTTTCAGGGTTTATGGGGCCTTGAAATGTTGCCAGGATATCACTCAACAGCATGAGTTTAGTCTTAGAGTAGTTCCTGAATATCCCAAGTTTAGCTGGGGATCCAGGTTTTATTTTTACTTCAAAGGAAACCATTCTGTGTTCTGACCTTACCAGGGAAGACATTACAGTAGGGGGTGTGCAGCAGTCTCCCATATTAGTGAGGACCAGATCCAGTATGGTTGCACCCCTGGATGGTGTATTGACCATCTGGTCCAGAGAATTTGTGTTTACAAATTCCAGGAATCTCTGTGCATATAGGTTTGATGTCGTGTAGGATTCCCAGTTAGTAGTGGGGTAATTAAAGTCACCCATGAATATGGTATTGGGTTGGATGGCTAGTGGTTTCTAATAAGTTTAAATACATGTTATGGGTTTCCTGGGTCATAGAGGGGGACCTATAGCTTGCAAGGAAGTGGTATTGGATTTTGCCTATGGTGATTTGAACATGGAGCAGCTCAAGTGCATTGTCCTGTTTGACCAGCCTTGAAGTATATTTATTTTTGATGTAAATAGAAGCACCTCCACCTTTAGTCCCTGCCTGTAAAGTAGCTGGTCTAAATGTGTGGAAGGCATTATAAGCTTGCAGTGTTGCTGTGCTCTCCATGGCTTTAAACCATGTCTCAGTGACCGCACAGATGTCAGCATTCTCTAGGGTGAAGAGATCTTCTAGGTAGTGGAGTTTTTTGCTTAGACTTGTAGCATTGAACAATAATACCTTTAGATTTTCTTGGTTTTGATTTGCTATGTCGGGAGTACTTTTAGTTTGACATTTCCTAAAAAGGCACTATGGAGGAAGACAATGGTTTAGCTAATATTTGAAAGCCTAGAAGGGAGAGGTGCAGACCATCCCTGGCAAAGTAGCTTGGTCTGTTGACCATCTCCTTCCATACTGACAAATATTGCACCCCCTTAGAAAGACAAGCAGAAACTAAGCCAATTATTAAAGTCAATCATATTTTGTGAGAGTTATGGCATCATCCATGGAGAAAGTAAAATGCTGCTCAGTGCTAGGCTCATACCAGCCTGAGACACATATTCCGAGAGCTCCATGATGTCTCTCTTCATATAGTCTAGGGTGGTACATCTCAGGTCATTTACTCCCACGTGGACTATGACTGAGTCATATTGGTACTTGTGATCCAATGACCTGAGTGCCTGCATAATGTGGCAGATCCTAGCCCCTGATAAGCAATGGACTGTGACTTTCTCCTTACTCAGCCTGGTAAGAGAGTTCATAATTTCATTTTCCAGATTCCAGTATTGTATGGGTTTTGCTGTATCAGACTTTCCTTTCATCTCAGAGTATCTCAGTGGATCTGCATTGTAGGCCTGTAATTCTTTGTAGCTTTATCCTCTGCTGTTTCCCAGTAGTATGGTGGAGATGTCAACATGAGGATCTCATCTTCCAGTTTTGATTTGACTTGTCTTTTGTTCATGAATTTTGTCTTTTTTGTGCAGTAATATTGGAGTGAGTTGTCATTACCTTATCCAGCGCACCATATGTAGTTTGAACTCTGTTATGACCTTCCTTCGTGGGAGGACTTGCACACTATAGTTTCACTGACCTACATATCTGTATTGTATGTATATCTACAGCTGTATGTACAGTATTTACAAAGGTATAGCACTGATCACATCATGACCAATTGCAGGCTCAGCTCAGGTTACAGCACAAACATAATTACAGCCAGCAGTGGAACAAAGAGGTAATGCAATCTAATTACAAAAAAACAAATCTGATGTTGTTAATCTTCTTTCCATTCATCACTGATGGGTTCGGTTCCGAGCCCTCAGAACCGAGTTGGCCTAATACAAAGCTTGTGCCAGCCAAATAACTCTTGAACTAAGCTTTTACCCATAGTGCCCTTCTCCCTGTTACCTCAGATCTCGTTTGCCGTGTAGCCATAAAGCCGCATCCAAGCCAAGCTCTCAGCTAAGTGTAAACTTTTGATATTTTTTCTGGATATTGTGTCTACCTTTTATTCCTTTTTGGTATTTTTGATATTTTTTTAACTTTGAAACTATGTATAGACCCATTTACCCTTCCGTTTCTACCTTTTTGGTAATTTGCAGTACCATTGGTGGTACGGCCTTTCTCCCTACCCTTGTGCTATTTCTTAATACCATTGTTGGTATTTCCCCTTCTTTTTTCACCCATCTTTGATATCTATATAGATATAAATATAGAAGAACTCTTTGCTTTAGTTTCCTATCTGACTTATTGTGTGTATATGTATATTTGCTCATGATGTCTGATAAAAAAGGCACGTCGGGGCTTAAACATTGTGCTTCTTGTAAGGGAAGACTGCCTAACAGTGATTCCCATGATGACTGTGTTTATTGTCTGGGGGTGTTCCATCTTTTGCAACCCCCTTGTGGAATTTCCCAAAGTTTTAGTCAGTGCACCTTGAATGAGTGCAAAAAACAAACTGATTCTGAAGGGCCTCCTTAAGTCACCCTTTTCAGAGGCCCTTTCTGTGATGGAGGTCTCATCCCTCTTACTAAAGAAAAGAAAAGGTCCCACTCTCTCCCCTCTTCACCCTCGGGTGACCAGGGCACGTCTGTAAAGTCTAAAGTACCAAAATTGTCTTGGGAGCATAAGTCCGCCTCATCGGCACCAACCTGTTCCGCTTCGACTACAACTTGTCCTTTATCGGCACCTGCTTTGGCTCCGATACTGCCTACGGCACTGACTACTGATTTTCCAAAGGTTACTACAACTTTGGCACCAAGTGCTGCTTCAGCACAATGCACTCTAATGCCTACCTCTGTGATTCCATTTACTACTAAACCTTCTGTGTCGGCTCTTATTGACCTTCTGGCACCGAGTCCTTTCACAGTTCCGATAATGACAATTTTGTCTCCAAACTTGAGACATCGGTGCTGATAGATTCCACACCATGGACCCAATACGCTCCATCAACTGATCCTTTTCTAGGACAAGTATATAGTCCGTTCCTAGAATGACCTGACTCCCCGTCAGGAGTATCCACTAGATCCACCAGGAGTCTTTCCAAGTTTGACGTGGTGCATCTTGTGGATCAGCTGTTGACAGCCAAGGGGCTATCCACTCCATCTAGGAGCCATCCACCTGCTGGATCTGGGTTGGTTTCTCCATGGACTCCATCCTACTCTCCTCCTTTGATCATACCAGTTGCAAAGTCTTCAGCTTCAACATCATTTTTGGAACCCCCTGTCTCAGTGCCTGTAGTGGACCTCACTGGGGCTCTGGGACTGTCCCTTTGGCCTTCGGTCCCTTCTGAACTGAGCCTTCCACAACTCTGTGATTGGGCTGTGGGCTCTTCGGCTCGGGGTATGGTTCCTAGTGTGTCTATGGTTCCATCCACAGTGCCAGGAGCTCTGTCTGCACCGATCCTGGTTGAAGCACCACCCTTGGGAGCGGATTCGGCAGAACAGGGTGTGACCCTGGTTCCGAGGTTGTCCTTCTCCGTTCTGGGCTCTCATCCCTCTTCAGGCAGACCTGCTTTCCAAGCTATGGAGAGGGCACGTGCTTCTGGAAGCATTCCACTAATGTCGGAACCCCAGACCTCCTTTTCCCCTGATCTACAGCTGATACAAGCCACTGCACCTGGACACCAGGCAGGAAAGTCGCAGGAGACCTCATTACAGGGGTGCCCCCTTCTGAATCCTCCTCAGAGGCCCCCACTGAGGAGCCCCCATGGAAGAGATTGTGTAAGAGGAATTACGTAGACTCCCCTGAAGAGTCTCTGACAGAGAAAATGAATTTCGATGATGGTGAAGGGTCCCCATGGTCACCCCCTGATGATGTCTCCTTTGGGGACATCCTTGAAATGTTGAAACCGAGGGGTGATTGGAAACCCACTAACCCTTCTTCTGAGGAGTCCGTGTTTCTGCAGGCTTTCCATGCCCGGCCATCTACCTCTTGGGTGACTCTGCCTGCAGACGAGCTGGTACAACTCGTGGTGCAACGCGTCTGGAAGAACCTGATTCTGTTGATTCGATCCCTCGGAGACCTGACAAGATACTACCCCCCCCCCCCCGAGGAAAACCCACATTGGTCAAGAAGTTTACCAGTTGATGCTGTGGTGGTAGCGGCGGCCATGAAAAAGGATCTCGCCGAAGAGAGCCATACTGTTCATTTGCCCAACAGAGAGTCCCAGGCTATGGGCAGATTAGGGGAAGCGAGGTTTTGCTTCAGCGTCTTTTGCCATATGGGCTCTGAATTACTTGCCACATTTTACAAGGCTCCAAAGAGACTTGGTTTCCAAACTCTCTGGAACATTCGCAGGACAGGTATCTGATGGGGTAAGAGACAAAGTTGCCTCACAGCTCGCAATCCTGGAATCGATCTCCAATTCGTCCATGAGGTTGCTCTCAAATGCAACCAAAGGGGCGGCTAGAGCGGCGGGTTCAGGCATAGTTATGAGACACCATGCCTGGATGTGCCTCTGTGACTTTCAGACACTTTCAAGTCTTCCTTCCTGAATGTTCCAATCGAAGCATCTTCCTTTTTGGCCCCAAGGTGAAAGACACCCTGGCCAGATGTGAGAAGGATGGTAAGACCCTGTCTGAAGTAGGTCTATGTTTTTTCAATCAACAACATTCTTTTTCCATGAACCAGAGAAGTGGAAAAATGTGGCACAAAAAAATCTCAGGGTCCTTTCCGTACCACATGTGATGATGATACCCCCAAGGGCAAAGGGGGTAACAATTCTGGAAGGTGCCCCTACAGAGGCAGAGGGGGTCTGTGTAATCAGGGACTCAGGGATTCTTTCTCTGGGCAGCCTTACCAGCTCTCCTGAAGAGCGGCCCAATTGCTTTCCTCTGGAAGCAGTCAGGGGACATTTGTCTCTGCACCACTCTGCCTGCCATTCAATAACTTCCACCCGTTAAGTGCAGAGGATTATAACCAGAGGCTACACCATTCCCCTCAACACTTACCCAAAGCTTCAGACAAAATTTCCCGACTTTCCACCCAGTCAAAGGGAAGAAGCAGCTGCAGAAATAAACAAGTTGTGTCAAAAAAGAGTCATCCAAATAGTTCCACCAGACCAGTGCAGGTCCGGATTCTACTCAAGATTCTTTTTGGTGCCAAAAAATACAGGGGATTGGAGACCAATTCTGGATCTCAGCAATTTGAACAAGTCCATTGCCCAAACTTAATTCTGGATAATCATGGCTCAGTCTGTTCTCCCTTTTCTAAGGGAAGGCGATTGGATGTGCTCGATAGATCTCCGGAATGTGTATTACCACATCAAAATGGACAAATACTCCTGGAGTCTACTCCACTTCCAGCTAGGAGCCAATCACTACCAGTTTTGTGCCCTGCCGTTCGGACTCTCAACAGCCCCCTGAGTATTCACAAAATGCATGGCAGCGGTCACCAGCTCACTTGAGACTGCAAGGATTCCGGGTGTTTCTGTATTTGGATGATTGGCTCCTTACCAAGCATCTTCTTGTAGCAGCCCTGCAATACACTCTTTCCTTGGTGAGATGTTTGGGAATAATAATAAACTGGGAGAAATCCAACCTTGCTCCGACCCAGTCCATAGAGTTCATTGGAGCAGTCTTCGACACCCGTTCTTGTCTGGTGTCTCTCCCAGTTCACAGACTTCAGAGATTGAGGCTCCAGCTCCGGGTGATACTCTTATCAAAACAAAGCTTCAGCAAGGGAGGTTCTTCAGCTTTTAGGATCCATAGCAGCTGCCATACTGATAGTGAATCTTGTGAAACTTCATATGCAAATACTTCAATGGCTTCTGCTGTCTCAGTTGTTTCCAAATCACCACCCTCTGTGCTTCCAGATTTAGATAACCAATTGTTGCAAACAGGACCTTCTTTGGTGGATGAAGCCAGAGACAGAACTTTGGAGCCGCCCATTCCATCCTACCCAACCCAAGGCCATTTTGACCACGGATGCTTCCTTGATAGGGTGGGGGACCATTTTCAGGGAAAGACAGTCCAAGGCACATGGTCCACTATGAAGGCCAACCTGCATATCAGTGTTGGAGCAGTGCTGTTAGCATTGCAAGCATTCCAATCTGTTCTTCCTTCTGGAACGATCGCAATTCAATCAGACAACATGTCAGTAGTCTGGTATATCAGCAAGCAAGGAGGAACCAAGTACTATCCCCTATGTCGAGAGGCCATGAGAGAATTTGGCAGTGGGCGATAGCTTCCAATCACTTTCTGATAGCAATGCATATCCCAGGGAATTCCAGCGTGATTGCAGACAAGTTGAGCAGATGTATTCTCCTGCCTCACGAGTGGTCCTTCAATCCCAATGTAGTGGTGAAACTTTTCAGCTGTTGATGCCAGCCTTGGTGCGACCTATTTGCCTCCCTGTCAGACAACAAATGCAGCAGGTATTTTGCCCTATTTCCCTCCGCAGGGGGAGGTCCAGAGGGACGCTGTGATTCATAATTGGCCCATGGGACTGCTATATGCCTATCCCCTCATCTCTCTGATTCCCTAAGTCATAAAGAAAGCTATCTGGTTGAAATGCAAAGTGATCCTCATAGCCCCCTTTTGGTCATGACAAGTTTGGTTCCCCTTCCTTCAGCCTCATCTGTTATGTCAACCGTGGATTTTGGATCCTGTTCCAGATCTGATTTCTCACCCCCAAGAGCTGAGTCACCAGAACCTATCCAGTCTCAAGTTGACAGCTTGGTTTCTCCACTTCCATTAATCAGCACATAGACCTATGAAACCAGCACTGGCAAAAAACACACATAAATACACAAAAACATACTCGGAGGCTCTAAATAAAAATCTGTAAAAGCAACAGAGACCTCCAAAGCAGGCATCCAAGCAACCTCCACCCCCCCAACACAAACGATGAAACACATACTACACAAAACCAGTGTGCCACACAATCACAGCCCTTAAGGCAAAATAACATACCCAACACACTAGTAATAGGTGACTCTATAGTCAGGCACACTGACGTTCCGCTCACTAGGCTGAACAAGGAGAAGGTTACTGTTAGTTGCCGCCAGGATCCACCACATAACACAAGCACTCAGGTCACTCCAGAACAAGTACAAATATGACTCTGTCATTGTCCATGTTGGTGTGAATGACCTGAGCCGTACCCCCCTGGACTACATGAAAAGAGACATGGAGGAGCTCTCTGATCACGCAGCCAGGCTGGTATGACCCTGACCCTGAGTAGCATCCTGCCCTCACCAAAAATGATACGGTATAGAGAAAAAATGATCAATTTCAACAATTGGCTAACCTTCTGGTGTCATTCAAAGGGGATCCAGTGTCTGTCAGCCTGGGATGACATGCTCGACAAGCCACGCTGCTTTGCTAGAGAAGGCTTGCACCTGTCACCCTTAGGCTTTTGAATACTGGCCAAGACTCTTGCCCCCCCCATAGTGCCTTTTTTAGGCAAGGCTCAAAAGACAAACCCACCACCGTAAATAGCACAAGTAACAAAAAACTGAGGGTAATGCTGCTCAATGCCAGAAGTCTAAACCTCAAAATGCATGCACTCGATATATGTGCAGTAACAGAAACCTGGTTTAAGGCTCCAGAGAGCACCCCAGCACTACCAGGCTACAACTCATACCATACTTTTCGGCTAAAAAACCCGGATCGAAATACAAAAGGCGGGGGGGGGGGTATCCATATTCATCAAGGATACCCACACCTCCAGGTTAGTGGCACAGCACGATGCTTCAGAGATCATCCACGTGCAACTAACAATGGGCAAAACTGCTATTCAAATTATAGCTTGCTACAGATCACCCACCATGTCCCAGGACTCCCACTCCGCATTCCTGGAAACACTGGGAAACATAAAGGTCCTACCAAAGACCCTGATATTGGGTGATTTCAATTATCCAAGCATTAACTGGAAGAACTACTCAAGTATGAACTCCCTGCCCAACATTTCCTAGAATTTATAAACTCAAACGCCCTGGATCAACTGGTTAACACCCCCACCAGAGGTGACAACATATTGGACCTAGTCATCACCAACATGGGCGACCGGTGTTCCACACCGGAGGCCAACCCCTCACTGTTTAGATCTGACCATAAACTAATCACTCTGGATATCCACATTCCGCCACCACCCCTGGTCAAAGAAACCACCGTGAAAAACTTTTCAAAAGCAAACTTCATGTTACTTGAGACCAAGGTGGGAAGTTTCAAAGCCCCCATGCAAAAGGATAATGCTGTCCAAGCTGCAAAATCCTTTACTAATGCACTCTACGAGCACCTACAAGAATGCATGGATCGTGCTATCCCAAACAAAACCAAGACTAACTCCTCCAAGATAAGGAAACTAGCCTGGTGGACCCCTGCCATAAACAAGCTATACAATAGAAGGAGGAAACTAGTACAGAAAAGAGTAAAATCCTAAGGAGGGAAGACATCCCTGATCAGCATCAGCAAGAAACTACGTTCCCTCATAAAATCATCCAAGGCTAGCTTTGAAAGAAAAATTGCCATGGACTCCAAAGATAACCACAAGGCATTCTTTAGCTATGTCAAGAATCTAAGTGGCAATTCTCAGATCTGCTCAGAGTTAGTGCAGAATGGCACAAAATACACTGAACCGACCGATATAGCCAACATCCTGGCAGACAGGTTCAGTGCAAACGTCACCCCCCCTCACCCCCAAAAGGGCCCATAACTATACCAGAAGAATGTAGTGCCCCTGAAATCACAGACACTCAGGTTAAAACAGCCCTTTCCAAAGCCAAAAACACCATCAATGGGACCGTTTGGTGTTCTAGGCTGTGTCCTACACGAGATCAAAGATGAACTAACCCCTCACCTAAACACACTGTTTAAACTCAGCCTCTCCACAGGCTACATGCCCACAGAGTGGCGCACAGCAACGGTTATTCCCCTCCACAAAGGTGAAGCCACAATGGACCCCGGGAACTATCGCCCTATAAGCCTGACTAGCTTGGTCTGCAAAGCTATGGAGCGCATCATCATAGATCTCATTAACAGAGGCATTGGAAACCTCCAAACATTGGACCCAACCCAGTTCAGCTTTGTTAAGGGCAGATCATGCCTCCTAAACCTGGTGGACTTCTTTGAGACAGTTACCAAGACTATAGACGAGGGAAAGGTGGTCCATATAGCCTACCTAGACCTTGCAAAGGCCTTCGACACTATTCCCAACTCAGGTATTATAGACAAGCTCAGCAGCCTGAACATAAACCCCTATGTCACGAGAAGGGTTGCCAACTGGCTCATGGACAGAACCCACATGGTAAGAGTTGCAGGAGCTAGGTCTGACTCTAAACCTGTTACAAGTGGCATTCCCCAGGGCTCAGTCCTAGGACCCCTCCTGTTCGGCATATACTTCTCAGAGGTACAGGCAAGCACAGGAGGACTATGGCTCACCAAGTTCGCAGACAACTGCAAACTAGGGGCTATAATTGACTCTCTGGCTGACACAGACATCCTCCAAAAGGGTCTCACTGAGACAGGTACCTGGTGTCAAAACCATGGTCCCAAGCTAAATGCCAAAAAGTGCATAGTCATCCCCTTTGGAAAAAACAAAGTACCCACAAACTACCACATAGGTGGTAGCCCCCTAAATACGGAAGAAGTAATAAGGGATAGGGGACCCAAGTAGATAGTAACCTCTCCTTTGATAAGTACATTGCCAAAGTGGTTAGAAAATCCTTCTATGTGGCCCACCTTATCACAAAAGGGTTTGCATCCAGATCAAAAGAGGTCATTGGGCCCCTCTACGCATCACTCATCAGACCCATCGTAGAGTACAGTGCCCCATTTGGGATGTAGGTTCATAGGCTGATACTAGGCTATCTGCCCAAGGGCATTTACAAGCCTAGCCAGAGTGTGTTTGGCTTTCGCCACCCTTCTTAGATTAGTTGACTGTCCTCTGTATAGTAGGACACAGAAGATAGCCCATTTAAGGTTAGTTTACCGTGCCTCTGTCTAGCAGTGACACAGAAGAGATCCCAGGGGTAAATTTACGATCTCCCATCCAAACGTCAAGATTCTTCTTGTAGAGGGTCATTGAGGGACTCTGTCTGACATGGATTGGGATTTTGTTCCAGAGTGAGGGGAACCACTGGGATATGACTCTGTCCCTCCAGCATGCTCTATTTATTTCTGTGCTGAGGTTTAAGTCACAGGAGCGTGTAGTTCTGATGGATTTGGATTTCTTGAGGTGGAGCATGTCCATTAATTCTGGGTTGGACATGGCTTTATACGTCAGGCACAGATCGCCTCTGAGTAGGCGGTAAGCAACTGAGTAGAGCTGGAGTTTCTTTAGCCTAACTGCGTAGGGCATCTATTTGAGTCCCTTGATCCTCTTGGTGAGGTACTTTTGGGGTCTTTCTAGTTGTAGCAGGTGTCGGGTAAGGTACATCCCAAATGGGGCATTGTATTCAATTATGGGCCTGATGAGTGATGAGTAGAGGGGCACAATGACCTTTCTTGATCTAGATGTGAACCCCTTCGTGATAAGGTGGGCTATATAGAATGCTTTCTAACCACTTTGGCAATGTTATTGTCAAAGGAGAGATTGCAGTCTACTTGGGTCCCCAAATCCATAATTACTTCTTCCGTACTGAATGGATTACCACCTATGTGGTAATTTGTGGGCACTTTGTTTTTCCCAAAGGGGATGACTATGCACTTTTTGGCATTTAGCTTTAGGCCATGACTCTGGCACCAGATATCCGTCTCTGTGAGACCTTTTTGGAGGATACTTGTGCCAGCCGACGAGTCGATTATGGCACCCAGTTTGCAGTCATCTGCAAACTTTGTCAGCCATAGTCCTCCTGTGTTAGCCTGTACCTCAGAGAAATATATAACGAACAAGAGAGGTCCCAGGATTGAGCCTTGTGGGACGCCACTTGTAACTGGTTTAGAGTCTGACATGGCACCTGCAATTCTGACCATGTGGGTTCTATCCCTAAGCCAGTTTGCAACCCATCTTGTGACAAAGGGGTTGATATTTAAGCTGGTGAGCTTATTTATGATGCCCGAGTGGGGTATTGTGTCAAAGGCTTTTGCAAGGTCAAGGTAGGCTGTGTGTGGACTACCTTCCCTTCGTCTATGGCCTTGGTGACTGTTTCAAAGAAATTGACCAGGTTCAAGAGGCAAGATCTGCCCTTAACAAAGCAGAATTGGGTAGGATCCAGTGTTTGGAGGTTCCCAATATCTTTGTTTATGAGTTCCATGATGATATGCTCCATAGCTTTGCAGACCAGGCTAGTTAGGCTTATAGGGCAATAGTTTCTGGGGTCCATTGTGGCACCACCTTTATGGAGTGGGACCACTGTTGCTGTACGCCATTCTTTGGGTACATATCCTGTTGTAAGGCTGAGACTGAACAGTGATTTTAAGTGAGGGTTCAGTTCTTGGAGCTCGTGTAAAACGCAGCCCGGGACACCGTCCGGTCCCATTGATGCTGTGTTTTTTGCTTTGGAGAGGGCAGCTCTCATCTGTGCATCAGTGATATCAGGGAGGCTACACTCTGTTGGGATAGTCATTTGCTCATTTGGGGGGGGGGGTGGAGTTTGCACTGAACCTGTCTGCCAGGATGTTGGCAATGTCTGTGGGTTTGGTGTAATTTTTGTCATTTTGCACTAACTCGGAGCCTATCTGGGAGTTTCCACCCAGGTTTCTGACATAACTAAAGAAAGCCTTGTGATTATCTTTAGCGTCTTGTTCAATTTTTCTTTTGAAGCTAGCCTTAGATGATTTTATGAGGGATCGTAGTTTCTTGCTAGTACTGATCAGAGTTGCCTTACCTTTCAGGGATTTTGCTCTATCGTGTAGTAGCTTCCTCCTTCTGTTGTACAGCTTATTTATGGCTGGGGTCCACCAGACAGGTCTCCTGCCTTTGGAGGAGTGTGTCTTGGTTTTATTTGGGATAGCAAGATCCATGCATTCCTGTAGGTATCCACAGAATGCGTTTGTAAAGGATTCTGCGGTTTGGGCCGTATTTTCCACTGACCCTGGGGCTTTGAAGGATTCCACCTCGGTTTTGAGAAGTGGGAAGTTTGCTTTTGAGAAGTTTTTGACCGTGGTTTCCTTTGCTGGGGGCGGGGAAGGGATATGGATGTCCATAGTGATTAATTTATGGTCAGATCTTACCAATGAGGGGTATACCTCTGGTATGGAACATAGAGTCCCCATGTTGGTGATGATCAGGTCCAATATGTTTTCCCCTCTTGTGGGAGTGGTGACCAGTTGTTCCATAGCATTTGAGTTTATAAATTCTAGGAACCGTTGGGCTAGGGTGTTGGGACTTGAGTAGTGCTCCCAGTCTATATTTGGGTAGTTAAAGTCACCCAATATAATGGTGTTTGGAGAGACCTTCATATTCTCCAGTGTCTTCAGGAAAGCCGAGTGGGGTTCCTGAGTTTGGGAGGGTGGTCTGTAGCAGGCTACAAACTGGAAGGCAGTTTTGCCCACTGTTAGTTGCACATGGATGGTCTTAGATGCTTTGTGCAGTGCCTCTAGCCTGGAAGTATGGGTATCTTTGATGAATATGGATACTCCCCCTCCTCTTGTGGTTCGGTCCGAGTTTTGGGGCTGAAAAGCATGGTATGAGGTATAGCTTGGTAGTGCTGGGGTGTTCTCAGGAGCCTTGAACCAGGTTTCTGTTACTGCACAGATATCGATATTCTTCATACTGAGGAGAACCTCGAGTGCGTGCATCTTGAGGTTTAGACTTCTGGCATTGAGCAGCATTACCCTTAGTTTCTTTTTCCTTGTGTTGTCTAAGGAGGTGGGTTTGTCTTTTGAGCCTTGCCTAAAAAAGGCACTATGGGGGTGGCAAGAGCCTTGGCCAGTATTCGAAAACCCAGGGGTGACAGGTGCAAGCCGTCACTAGCGAAGCAACATGGCTTGTCAAGCATATCATCCCAGGCTGACAGACACTGGATCCCCTTTGAGTGACACCAATACTTTAGCCAATTATTGAAATTGATAATTTTGTCTTTATACTGTGGTATCATTCTTGGTGAGGGTAAGATGCTACTCAAGGTCAGGGTCATACCGGCCTGGGCCACATGATCAGAGAGCTCCTCTATGTCTCTTTTCATGTAATCCAGCGAGGTACGTCTCAGGTCATTCACACCAGCATGGACAATGACAGAGTCATATTTGTACTTGCTTTGGAGTGACCTGAGTGCTTGCGTTATGTGGCGGATCCTGGCACCCGACAGGCAGCTTACAGTGACCTTCTCCTTGTTCAGCCTGGTGAGAGGGACGTCAGTGTGTATTAGGTGTGTTGTTTAGCCTTAAGGTATGTGACTGTGTGGCACACTGATGTGGGTATTGTTGTGGGGTAGCAGTTGCTTGGATGTCTGCTTTGGAGGTCTCTGTTGCTTGGGCAGATTTTTATTTAGAGCCTCCGAGTATGTTTTTGTGTGTTTGTGTTTGGTTTGCTGTTGCAATAGGTCTATGTGAGACTGGATTTGTGGTGTGTGTGATTACCTTCTCCTTCAGACTGTCCGTGCCAGTACTATGTTGAGAGAGCTCAGCCTCCAGTTTGGCTATATAGTTGCATCTCTCACATATATTTGAGCTTGTTGGGAAGAGGAGAGGGTGGTCTGTGTACATAAGGCAGTTGTAACATTGCCTCAAGATTCCCATATTCACCAGCTGGACTGGAGAGTAAACCTGAAACTGACTTTTGGACATGCCAGAATAGTATAAGGAATTACTTTTTGACTTGATCATTTATAGAGAGCCAAGTACTTAAAGGGAGTATAAGAGGGTGTAGTGCTTTAGTTTATTAGTGCTTACTTAAAAGACACTTATCCTAGCTACTGCTGGGTTTTAGAAGGAAAATAGAGTGCTTACTTTGAGATTTGGAACGGTTCGAAGGGAAAAAGTGAAGAGCAGACTTTGTGGAGTTGGGAATAGTTTAAACCTGATTAAGCGGCGCTGCCCGATGCGCAAAAGAGGGTTTTAAGAGAGGGGGATCAAGGAGTTTGGACCCAAAATGGCCAATAAAACTACAGTTTCTAGGCAGTAACCACTCCCACAGGGGCAGGCAGGCTGTTCAGTGTTTACCACTGCCACTGATGAACACAGACACTTCCCTTTAGCCCAAGCAAGCAATGGCCCCCAAGAAACTTACAAACAGTTCAGAACAGCAAATCTGTAACTGAACTTTTTTCTAAATTTCAGAAAGTGGGAAAAAAGCAAGATTTTTTTTTTGTTTTGTTTAAAGATAGCAGAGATACACAAGTAGCAACAAGTTAGAACAGTGCAATAAATGACCCCACACTTGAGTGCTAGGCCAGAGACAGGTAAAATGCAAGTTTTAAGAAAAAAACGATTTTAAAATAAGTGCAACACAGGATATGCAGTAAACAGGCTCTAGATGTGTTCTAAATACAGTTCCTAATACAGATATCAAGTTTAGCAAGCTGGAAAATGCCAAAAAGTAGGCGGCAATGCAGAAATCTTAACAAATAATCTGAAGAAAAATACTTAAAATCTCAAAAGTGGCTCCTTTCTTCTCTCAGCGTCCTTGTACCTTACAAGACCCCTGCAAGAACTGGAAAGACCACAGAAGTTCCTCACCAAGAGGATCACTGGCCTCAAGCAGATGCCCTATGCAGCTCGACTGAAGAAACTCCAGCTGTACTCGGTTGCATACCGCCTACTCAGAGGTGATCTCTGCCTGACATACAAGGCCATGTCCAACCCAAAATTGATGGACATGCTCCACCTAAAGAAAACCATAGCCCCTCAAGCCACACGCTCCAGGGATCTAAACCTCACCACAACAATAAATAGGACGTGCTGGAGGGATAGATTCCTGTCCCAGAGACTTCCCATGCTCTGGAACAGGATTCCAATCTACATTAGGCAGAGCTCCTCGCTAACCCTCTTCAAGAGAAACCTTGATGAGTGGATGGGAAACAGAAAGTTTACCCCAGGGATCACTTCAATGGTTCTGCTGGACAGAGGCACAGGGAACTAATCTAAGTGGGCGGCGAAAGCCAACACATTCCGGCTAGGCTTATAAATGCCTTCGGGCAGATAGCCTAGTACCTCCCTATGAACCAGGCAGGATAACCTTCCCTCAGCTGTACGTGACATTATCCTGACCTCACGCAAACCATCCACCAGAAGACTATATCTAGACAAATGGAAGAGATTCTCTATTTGGTCTAAGAAAAGAAGGCTAGACCCGTACTTGGCTCCAGTTACAGCAGTCTTACAATATCTGTCAAAATTTTTCGAGGATGGAGCTGCAGCTTCTACCATACAAGTACATTTAGCGGCTATTTCTATCTTTCATGATGGGTTTGATAATTTTTCCCTCATCTCTCTTTAGTTATGCAAAACCTTTTTTAAAGGGAGCTCACACATTAGGCCTCCAATCAGACAACCTATTGAGCCATGGAATTTCACGTTAGTTCTTCAGTCTTTAACTCACCTTCCTTTTGAGCCTGCAGCAAAGTGTGACCTCATATTTTTATCTTGGAAGTCTCTTTTCTGGTAGCCATCACGTCAGCCAGACAAATTTCAGAGCTTCATGCATTATGCATTAAAAGGCCCTATTTAATCTTCCACAAGGACAGAGTATCACTTTGGACAAACCCCTCCTTTCTCCCAAAAGTTATTTCAGATTTTTCCATCAATCAGACCAATGACTTGACAGTATTTTTCCCAAATTTTACTAATAAAGGGGAATACTGTCTACATTCTTTGGATGTACATAGACAACTTATGTTTTACTTAGAACCAAAGCAGTACATAAAACTGACCAACTTTTCATTTCCTTCTCTGGAGCTAGAATGGGAAAGTCCGTCTCCAAGGTGACTTTATCTAAAATGGCTATTTATGACTATGACTGCATACACTATATCTATTCGCTTGCGAAAAAGCCTGTACCACAGAATGTTAAAGCCCACTCTACCAGATCTATGGCAACTTCTGTAACCTTCCATTTGAGAGCCTGTATGGATGATATTTGTGCAGCAGCCACATGGGCTAACCCCCGCACTTTTATTAATCATTACAAATTGGATGTGATCTCCAGAGGGAGAGCTGCCTTTGGCTCAATGGTGCTCTGGAATGATGTTCATCGTGCATACAGCTGCAATAATAACATATGGGTTCTCTGCCGTCAGGCGGTCCCTCGGTCGGCCGAATTCCAAAGTCTTGGTCCGGCGTCGGTTGTTGTCGCTTCTTTTCCTGACGTCAGTGAGGCAGGAGTATATAAGACACAGCCAACGCCATTTTCTTCAGTCTTTTTTGCCGCACGGTGCCCGAAGCAGAAGCAGTTCGCAAGTGCCGGTCGGCCAGCTCCTGAATTTACGAAAAATTTGGAAACCGAAGTCTTCATTAAAGCTAAGTACCCCGTTGGGGAAACTTTTCTTGCCTCAGACCGATGTCAGAAAAAGTTAACAATTGTATTTCTTGTGGGAAGCAAATACCGCATAAGGATTTCCATTCCCTTTGCATACCTTGTTTAGGCCCAGACCACGACGTCTCGGGCTGTCGCTTTTGTGCTACTTTCAATAAACGCACTATCAAGCATCGGGTGGAGTTCGCCCAACATTTATTTGGTAAAGCATTTGATTATAAAATGTCGTCGGAGACTCCGACTACCGCTTTGTCCAAAAAACGCAAGGACAAGGACTGACACGCGAGGTCCGTGGTCTCCACCGCCAAAACCGCCTACACGTGGTCCGCTTCTCAGCGAGACACCTATGCAGTCCCTGACTACCGACGACACCTCCTTGGCGGGGTCTTCTGTACCCGAGACCGCAGGTACCTTGGCCCATACCCAGACTACAACCACCGAAGTCACTGTGAGCATTGAGTCTCCTAATGTGGACAGGTCCACTTCCACCCATGGTGTCTTTAGACCCTCATCTTCCTTTTCCATTAAGGCCTTTACTAAGTCCAAATCAGCCAGGCATCCCAAGAGGCCTGTTGCACAGGGCCCATCCACAAGCCCCATGCCTAAAAAACAGATGCTTAAAATGGCTGAGGATTTAATTACTCTTATCAGGGGTTCCCAACCCCCTCCTGACAAGAGGCCCAGAGTGGAGGAAGATTCTCCCTCTTCTGATCAGGGCTCCATTTTCTCAGAACACTCTGATGTAGAAGAGCAATCTTACTCCCCTTTTGAAGATTCTGATGCAGAGCAATCCATCCCTTCTGTATCTCCCCCTGAGGATTATTATTTTGGGGAAACACTTTGAGGGAACACTTCCATTGAGAAGGCCAAGACTTTTCTGATTCCAAGAAAAGACTGAGGGAATTTCTTTTGTTACCTCAACACAGACCTCTGGCGATACCTCCTGTCTTGGATGTACTTGATGATGTTTATTCGGAGGCTTGCCTTAACCCGGATTCCCTGCCTCCTGCCCCAGTCAAGCCTGATAGGTACTACAGAGTTCCTAACTCTCACCAATTTCTTTTCAAAAGCCATAATGCTGACCCTGAAACCATTTCTCAAGGCCCCAAGGGAATGAAGGCCTCTACTGCTAAGAATCCACTTCCTTCCGAAAGAGAGTCAAGATCCTTAGAAAGGTGGGGAAAAAGGTATATACCTCGGCCACCCTAGCCATGAGGGCCTTAAATTGTCAGTTTCATATGCTTAAATATCAGCAGTTTCTGTTATCACAATTAAGAAATAAAATGTCTCAACCTGAACAACCAGATTTGAAGGAGTTGCAGGATATGATGCATAGTGCAGAACAAGTGGGTAAAGACACCTTACAATGTGGTTATGATGCCCTAGAGGCCTCAAGTAGAGCTGCAGTTACAGGATCAGTCATTCGTAGGCATGCATGGCTTAGGGAACAAATCTTGCCTGATCATGTGAAAGCTAAGTTACTAGATGCTCCTTTATAAAAGGATGTGCTATTTGGTACTAATGCTGAGGAGATACTACGGAAAATGGAAGAAAAAGCCAAATCTATGCAAACTGTCAAAGCTTTTCTACAGGTACAACCACCACGTTTTAGCAGAAATTGGCCTTCTAAAAACTGTTCCTTTCCAGCCACGGACAGGCCCCAAAGAGGAAGATATAGGCGCACAAGGGGCAGAGGTCAATCACAAGGATCTTATAGAGGCAGGCAATGGCAAGCTCCAGCACCAAGAGGTGGTGAAACGGTGCACAGCAATACAGGAAAGAAACCCAATGACTTCCTCCTTTCCATGCCAAGCAAGTCTCAGCTGGCAGCACCCTTGGGAGGAAAGCTGGCATTATTTGCAAGAAATTGGCATATGGTCACAACAGACAAATGGATCCTGGACGTTATAAACAGAGGCTACAGATTTCATTTTCACACTCTTCCAAAAATGAGAGGCATGCCAAACCTGCCACACAATCAAAGGGCAGAGGCACAACTACAAATTTCAAAGCTCATAGACATGAAAGCTATTCAAGAGGTACCTACTCACGAACAAGGTCAAGGGTTTTATTCCAGGCTATTTCTGGTACCAAGGAAAGGAACCGACTGGAGACCCATTTTGGACTTATCCATCCTGAACACATTCTTACTCGTACCAAAATTCAAGATGCTCACATTACAGCAGCTTCTTCCCATGCTGGGCAAGGGGTTTTGGCTGGTAACACTGGACCTCAAGGAGGCATACCTGCATGTCCCAATCAGACAAAGCTGCAGAAGATACCTCAGATTTCTTGCAGGTTCAATTCACTATCAATTCTCTGCATTGCCCTTTGGCTTATCTACTGCGCCCAGAGTATTCACGAAATGCCTGGCATCAGTAATTGCCTACTGCAGACTTCAAGGGATACATATTTACCCTTATTTGGACGACTGCCTGATCCAAGCGGACAGCAAGCACATACTTTTGGAACATCTGGCTTATGCAACACGGTTACTGAATGCTCTGGGATACACAGTCAACAAAGAGAAATCCAGGCTAACACCAGCTCAGAAAACAACTTTCCTGGGTGCCAACTTGGACACAAACACCCAGATGGCCTATCTTACGCCAGAAAAGCAGAGGCAACTAACTCAGTACTTCAAAATGCTAGCAAATTGTACCAGGCTTTACTACAAGGAAAATCCTGCAGGCTCTGGGCTTCATGGCATCTTGCATTCTTTTAATCCCATGTGCAAAGTTGCATATGAGGAAACTTCAGTGGTACCTAAAAAATCTATGGTCTCAGCACAGCCACAGTTTGGAAACAATAATACCAATAATTCCATGTTTGCAAAAGGAATTTCTATGGTGGGCTCAAGCATGTCAAACAAACACAGGTCTCCCATTCTGCAAGCCTCAAGCAAATCAAATCATCACAACAGACGCCTCAGATTACGCCTGGGGGGCGCACATGACAGACAGGTGCATTCAGGGCAAATGGTCCCAAAAGGAAAAGCACCTTCGCATCAATCAAAAAGAAATGCTAGCAGTAATAAATGCAATTACAGCTTTCAAGGACCTCCTGCATCCAGGACAATTATTGATAAGAACAGACAACACCACAGTTATGTGGTACATAAACATACAAGGAGGAACACATTCATACCCCCCTGTGCAGACGCCATGACACTTTGGAACTTGGCTGTGGAATGGCAAATCGAACTTCAAGCACAGTACTTGCCAGGTTTGGAAAACACGCTGGCAGACAATCTAAGCAGAAATATGACAGATCCACACGAATGGAGATTGCATCCTCAAGTGTTTACAGAGATAATCCAAGCGTGGGGGAGGCCAGACATAGATCTCTTCACCTCCCACAGGAATCGTCAATTGGAAAAGTTTTGTTCAAGGACCTCTCATCCAAAGGCCTGGAGAGTGGATGCCCTTTCATTCAGTTGGGCAGCATGGACAGTTTACGCTTTCCCACCTCTGCCTCTTCTGCCCAAGGTGCTCTTGAAAGTAAGAACAGAGAGACCAAAGATGATACTGATTGCTCCAGACTGGCCAAGACAACGCTGGTACCCACTCCTGAGGAGCCTAACACACACTCCTCCCTGGTCCCTACCCCTAATGCCTCTTCTGCTGACTCAGCACAACTGCAAAACTCTTCACAGTCAGCTGAAAACACTCAATCTCGCTGCGTGGAAAATTCCTTAACACCTCAACAGACCTTACTCCCCAAAGAGGTACAGGATGTCATTTTGGAGGCCAGACGGCCATCTACTAGAAAGGCTTACTGAGCAAAATGGAAACGGTTTTGCTCTTGGAATGAGAAAAAAGGCCAGGACCCTACAAAACTAAATTTGCCACAGGTATTACAGTATCTAGCTGAGCTGCTGAACAGTGGACTTTCATTTCCTCCATAAAAATCCATGCCTCAGCCATTTCTGCAGAATTCAACACGGATCCACCCTTATTCTCTCACCCACTCTTAAGACAGTTCCTCAGAGGGGCTAAGAATATAAGACCACCAAGGAAACAACCAGTGCCAGCCTGGGATCTTATTTATAGTCTAGAAAAATTAACATTGCCTCCCTTTAAACCAGCTGCCTCAACAGATTTGCAACATTTGTCCTGGAAAACAGCCTTCCTTCTGGCCATTACCTCAGCTCGTAGGGTTTCGGAACTACAGGCCCTCATGGCTGATCTTCTGTCAGGACAGGGTTTCCCTTCGAACCAACCCATCATTTATGCCTAAAGTGGTATCCAGGGTAGCTTTAAATCAAGCCATACACTTGCCTACCTTTTACCCCAATCCTCAAAACAAAGGGGAAAGGCTGCTACACTCTTTAGACATCCATAGACAGCTACGTTATTATTTGGATAGAACAAAGCCTTTTAGGAAATCAGAACAACTTTTTGTGTCCTATGCTGTAGGAGCTCAAGGGAAGCCAGTGACCAAACAGACCATTTCAAAATGGATAGGCCACTGCATACGGTTTTGTTACTCCTATCATGGAAAATCTGTCCCTACGGGCATCAGATCCCACTCCACCAGGGCCACAGCTACCTCTACAGCCTTCCTCAGAGGAGTTCCTACCAAACATATTTTGGAGGCAGCCACTTGGAATTCTGTACATACCTTCACAAGACACTACCACCTGCCTTTATATTCCAAAACCAGAGCAGGCTTTGCTACTGCTGTGTTGCAGGGCATTCTGGCTCATCCCAGTTTTACCTAGTGCCTACCACCCTGTGCGTAGCTTTGGGATTCTACCCATATGTTATTACTGCAGCTGTCTGCACGATGAACATAGTACAGTTTTGTACCTACCATAAATGTAGATGTTCGAGTGCTAATACAGCTGCAGTACAGATTTCCCTCCCTCCTTCCCCTCTTGGTAAAGGTTTAGGACCTAACCCCTCTTCATACAAACTGTTTGGGTTATCCTTCTATGGTATATTTGCTTGGAACTACTGTTCTTTGATTACATTGCATTGCATGTATATAAATATAATTTATGTATTGCCTTCCTACTGGGGGCACCTGACATCTGGGGCAAGAAAGACTGAAGAAAATGGCATTGGCTGTGTCTTATATACTCCTGCCTCACTGACGTCAGGAAAAGAAGCGACAACAACCGACGCTGGACCAAGACTTTGGAATTCGGCCGACCGAGGGACCGCCTGATGGCAGAGAACCCATATGTTATTACTGCAGCTGTATTAGCACTCGAACATCTACATTTATGGTAGGTACAAAACTGTACTTTCTTCCATAAGGGCCGCCCAAGAAACACAAGGTAGCTAGGGATTCTGTCCCATCAGTGATGAATGGAAAGAAGATTAACAACAATAAAGAAGTTATATCTTACCATAATGTTCCATTTGTGTTGTTGATCTTCTTTCATTCATCACTTCCCACCCTCCTTCTCCCTCCAAAGGCTCCTGGGTGATACTTTGGGTCAAAGTGGTGAGTTAGGGCATTTGCGCAGAAATGGCCTCTCCTTTACTAGTACTGGGCAAACTCGATCTGAGGTAACAAGGAGAAGGGCACTGTGGTAAAAGCTTAGCTAGAGAGTTTATTGGCTGGCACAAGCTTGGTATTAGGCCGACTTTGTTCCGAGGGCTCGTAACTGAACCCATCAGTGATGAATGAAAGAAGATCAACACCAAAGATGGAATGTTATGGTAAGACATAACTTCTTTTTTATGTACAAACTCTGCAGGCAGAAAAGTGGAATCAGAAGTAACAAAAAAAAAAAAAGGCGAGAAGCAGCTTTTACATTGGAAATTGTTGAGGGAAGGGGTAACGATAAGTATTTTAGATGGCAAATTAACAGCTAAGTAATGGTAAAGACAGCAGGACTGAGAAAGGTAAAAGTTGTTAGAAGACAGCAGTTTGAAAAAGATACATATTTCCAGGATGCAGAAACATACCAATAAAGTAGCAGCGAAGATAGGGTGATATGTAAAGAAAATTAACCTACAGCAGAGTATTGTTGATTAAGTGATATGTCCTGCATTGTGGCACTTGCATTTGTATTGCTCAGTCAGATACTGTTTGAGTTCAGGCCCGATCACAGTGTAGTTAGTATCCTCGGTGAGATAGTGAGAAAGGGATTTCCACAGTTTTGGAGCAAGTTCAGAGAACCTAGAGTCAGGACTGTGTGCTAAAAAGCTAGCAAATGGAAAAAAAATGTCCTTTTGTCATCTGATAACCAAAACTCTACCATGAGTTTAGAGTTAGTATGGGGTTAGTATGCACCAGTAAGGAAAGGGCAGCAGGCTTGTAATGCATGCTAACCATAAGCCTAACTTCAGCCCTACTCCTTAACTTAGAAAAACCTTTTTTCCATAACCTAGCACTGCACAGCATATTCATACACACACCCCATAAAGCAGCACACACACAAACACTACCAAATCTGTCCCGTACTATAACTTCAACCCACAAATACTCACACACAGTCCCACCAACTAACGTCAAAACTTTCAGTGCATCCAAACGTTTCGGCATTAGAATCCAAAATCCAAATCTGCTTTACCCACTGAAATGCTCTCTGCCTTCTTTCAACATCTGCAACAATCAATAGCGTAAACTCTTTTATTTTATTTTTATTTTACATTTGTTAACTGGGCTAGTCCAACTGGATATATTTCCATTTTCAGTAGAATGAATTTCCTGAAATGGCTGTTTACTCTATGGACGAAGTACAGACTTGACAAAGTGAATGTTACCTATAGATAGATATAGGTGGATGTAGATATGCACACATTACACATTTATATGTATCCGCATGTATGAGTGTGTCCATCTGTATGTGTGTATGTTGTATGTTTTGTTTATATCTAGATATAGTTGTGTGTATATATATATATATATATACACACACAACTATATATATATATATAATATATATGTATTGTAAATACTTTATATACTGAGTCATCATTGTTGGGTACTTTGATAATTCAGTGCATTAGAACTAATCAAAATACAATTCAACCATTGAGCACAATAAAATCAATAAAACACTGTTTTTGCCAGGTGGAATGTCCCCCTGCACCCCTCATGGGGTGAAGTTGTGTTTTCCACAACCCTCAACTTTAAATATACTTGTTCTGAGATTGCCCAGCAGTGGGGAAAATGCTAAATCCTTTACCTGCTGTGTTATGATCTTGGCCAGTTAAATGACACAGCATTCTTTAGAGTAAATGAATGGAACATATCCATTCCACAAAAAGAAGATCAAATACAGGGTGTAAGGTATCACCTCAAAAAGCAAGAAACAATCCAAAATGATGGAGGTAGATACGCCACAACTATCGAAGTAAACCAGGTAGACAAGCGTAAAAGAATAACCCTTTATTCAAACGAAGTAAGCGCTTTCACGTTACAAAGAACGCTTCATCAGACTTTACACATCCATTACTCACTTGCTTGTACTGCAGCAATAAATACACTTCATTGATGTAGCTTTTCATGGATATTGAATTTAGGCTTCTAAGCACCAACTCCCCTCCCATAATACCCTGCTTTCCTAAGTCTCCTCAGATCTTGAAAGCCCCTCTTCAGTGTCAGAACACATTCTCTAATGTCACATTGGAGATAAGTGTTTTGTGTTTTTTTATTTTTTGACATATTTTCCTCTTGTTTCTAGTGAAATTGCTGGTATTTTAGGCTATTTTTCTTCTTTATTAAAAAAAAGTTTATTTGTGGTTTAGTTTAGATAATCACGTTTTGGTGCATGTGCTGTTCTGCGGGCTTAGACCTTTAAATTTTCTTTTGTTTGAAGCTTTTACTCCAGTTGGGTCTTAGTGTTTTTTGCTACTTAATACTGCTAGTTTCAGCTCATTATTGCCTTCACAGTGCTTTCTTACCAAATTAACTTTTCTCCAGTATTTGTTGTTCTTGATGTGTGTGCGAGTGTGTGTAAATTGTTGTTTGTTTGGTAAGTGCCTGGAGTGCTGTGATAAACTGCCTCTTTATAGGATCATAGGTTCATACGAGGCTATCTGCCCTAGGCCATTTATAAGCCTAGCCAGAGTGTGTTTGGCTTTCACCACCCATTTTAAATTAATTTTGCTATGCCCTTTTTCGAGGTTAGTATACTGTGCCTCTGTCTAACAGTGACACAGAAGTGATACCCGGGGTAAACCTATGATCTCCACTCATCAAGATTCCTCTTGAAGAGAGTCAATGAGGGACTCTGCCTAACCTGGACTGGGATTTTATTCCAGAGTGAAGGGAGCCTCTGGGTTATGAATCTGTCCCTCCAGCATGTCCTATTTATTTCAGTGCTGAGGTTCAAGTCTCTCGAACGCGTAGCTCGATGGGATTTGGATTTTCTGAGGTGCAGCATGTCCATTAATTCCGGGTTGGACATGACTTTATATGTCAGGCACAGATCGCCTCTGAGCAGGCAGTATGCCACTGAGTAGAGCTGGAGTTTCTTTAACCGGGCAGCATATGACATCTGTTTGAACCCTTTGATCCTCTTGGTGAGGTACTTTTGGGGTCTTTCCAGTTGCTGCAGGTGTCTGGTAAGGTACATCCCAAAAGGGGCATTGTACTCAATTATGGGCCTGATGAGGGATGAGTAAAGAGGCACGATGACCTCCCCTGATCTAGATGTGAATCCCTTCATGATTAGGTGGGCTATATAAAATGTTTTTCTAACCACTTTAGCCACGTGGTTGTCAAATGAGAGATTGCTATCAACTTGGGTCCCCAGGTCCCTAATTACTTCTTTTCAGATTTAATGGATTACCACCTATGTGGTAATTTGTGGGCACTTTGTTTTTGCCAAAGGGGATGACTATACACTTTTTGGTGTTTTGCTTGAGGCCATGGCTCTGGCACCAGTTGTCTGTTTCTATGAGGCCCTTTTGGAGGATGCTTGGGTCGGCTGGAGAGTCGATTATGGCGCCCAGTTTGCAGTCATCTGCGAACTTGGTCAGCCACAGTCCTTCCATGTTGGCCTGTACCTCCGAGAAATATATACCGAACAAGAGAGGCACCAGGACTGAGCCTTGTGGGACGCCACTTGTAACTGGTTTGGAGTCTGACATGGCTCCAGCAATTCTAACCATGTGGGTTCTGTCCTTGAGCCAGTTTGCAACCCATCTAGTGACATAGGGGTTTATATTTAAGCTGGTGAGCTTATCTATAATGCCTGAGTGGGGTATTTTATCGAAGGCTTTTGCAAGGTCCAGGTAGGCTGTGTGGACCACCTTCCCCTCGTCAATGGCTTTGGTGACTGTTTCAAAGAAATCGACCAGGTTTAAGAGGCAGGATCTGCCCTTAACAAAGCCAAACTGGGTAGGATCCAGTGTCTGTAGGTCCACAATATCTTTATTTATGAGGTCCATGATGATCCTTTCCATAGCTTTGCAGACCAAGCTAGTCAGGCTTATGGGGCGATAGTTTCCAGGATCCGTTGAGGCACCACCTTTGTGGAGAGGGACCACTGTTTCTATACGCCACTCTTTGGGTACATATCCTGTAGTAAGGCTGAGATTGAACAGTAGTTTTATGTTTGGGTTTAGCTCTTCTTGGAGTTCATGTAGGACGCAGCCCAGGACACCGTCTGGTCCCATTGATGCTGTGTTTTTTGCTTTGGAGAGGGCGGCTCTTACATGAGCATCTGAGATGTCAGGGGGGGCAGCACTCTGCTGGGATAGATATTTGCCCTATTGGTGGAGAGGGAGCGGGAGAAGTTTGCGCTAAACCTGTCAGCTAGGATGTTGGCAATGTCTGTGGGTTTGGTGTATTTTTTGTCATTTTGGACTAATTCTGAGCATATCTGGGAATTCCCACCGAGGTTCCTAACATAACTAAATAAAGCCTTGTGATTATCCTTAGTGTCCTGTGCAATTTTTCTCTCTAGGCTTTCCTTAGACGATTTTATGAGTGCCCGTAGTTTTTTGCTAATACTGATCAGACTTTAGGACTCCAATGACTGTTATTTCTATTGTTCAAGAGTAACTGATTTAGATACTGGCAAACCTGTGCCTCTTTTGGGGCAGGACTTTGGTGGATGATCAATAGGTCAGGTTGGTCTTGAGGAGGCTCCTTCTTGATGGGCTCTCAACCTTCTGGTTCTCCCTTTCCTTCTCAGAAACCCTTGGAGAAAGGGAAGAGACAAAGATAAGGAGAGAGATAGTGAAGAAAAAGAAAGCGAAAATGAAAGAGAAAAGGAAAATGAGGGAGGATAGAGAGATCATTAAATGACCTGCTGAATACTCTGCTACCTTGGATGCAATGAGTATCTGTGTGGTACCTTCATTGACACCAACAGCTGGGCTGCCTTTGGCATTGATGCCAGCCCTGATGTTGCTTACCTCCTGTTCTTTTGAAGCCATCTGCATTCCAGAGCTGAGGGATCAGTGCTGAAGGCCCAGGATCAGGGTTGACTCTGAAACTCTCTGAGCCATCCTTGCCACATTGCTTTGGGCCTGGACAGATCAGTACTAGTCTTGGCTTTGGATCTAATCAGCTTGGCCAATGAGGCAGGAGCTTCTCATAAGTCTTCAGATCAAGAAAGGTCCTTTCCCAGTCCACCAGCCTCTATGTTGACATTTGTGGTCATAGAAAGGATTTTGTCCTGATCAAGGGCTTGTCCTGATCAAGGGCTAGTGTATCACACCTGGAGTCAGATCCATCCCAGTCTTCTCGACTTCCTAGGGCTTCTGTTTCATATCACATTGTTTAAGGACAGTCTGCACCTAAAAGTTTTGAGCAGTCCCAATTCAAGGGATCCCCAATATTTCTTTGTAGCACAGTAAATGGGGTGAAAGGAGACACCTAGATTTCTGTGAGGAATCTTTATCAGAGGATTCTGATCTCAGTGAATGGCAAAAGTTCCCAGAATCTGCCTATCATGATGCTTCTTTTGGCAACCTCTGTGAATTGACAAAATAAAGGGACAGTTGGACCACTGAAGCCTCTTCCCCTTAGGAGTCAGTTTTCTTGAGACCTTTGTTGTAGGCCCTATTCACTTATTGGGTGGTATCACCTCCAGACACAATCATTTTACCGGAGAGAGCAGAATGTGGTGGATCCAACCCCATGCAAGCCCAACGAAGTTTTAGTTTTACCCAAGGATAGGCCTTGATGGAGCTAGGGTCCTGCAGTTGATAACATTGTTGTTGCTATTGCAGCTATGAAAAGAAAGCTCTCAAAGGATAGTGCATTGGTCCATCCTCTGAACAGGGAGTGATAAGCGTTGGACACATTTGGGAAGTGCACATATACTTCAGTCACATTCACCTCACAAGTGCTGGACTATGTGACATACCTGACTATGCTTCACAAGAGTTTGATCAGTGAGACTCTAAGTGAGTGGCGTCCCAACCAACTGGTGAGTTTCACAAGTAGTTGGAGACTCAGGTGGCCACAATGTTTCTATATCAGATGTATTGCTTGGTCAGCAGGCACTGGCATTGCAGTTCACTAACATGCCTAGATGTGCATCTTAAATTTTGTGGAGTAATTCAAGGTGTCCTTCTTTAATACCTCCTTTGATGAGTCCACTTTATTAGGTCCTAAAGTTAAGGACACACTGACCAGGTGCAAAGAGGATTGCAAGACTGCCTGCCATAGTAGTTTGCTTTTCCACCTCCCTAAGGACCTTTTTGTAGAATGGGTGGTGGGAGGTAATGGCAGTTTTTTTCTGAAAGTTGCAACAACTTGTTCAGGTGATTGTACACCATGTGATACTGGGGGGACTTCACTGAACATCACTTTAGGGGCAGGGGTGATCCACAAAATCAGAGCTTCAAGCGACCTTTTTCTGGTAAGCCCTTCTAGTGCTCTTGAAGGTTTGCATGACTGCTGCATTCTGGAGGCACTTGTAGGGGTGGCATTTGGCTCTCTACCCACATGCTTAGGAGGCCATCACATCAGTTACCTAGATGTTAAGAGTTGTTTCTACGGGCTACACAATCCACTTTCAGTTTACCCCAGCATTAAGTCAGAAACCCCTTCTGGACGTTACATCCTACCAGCAGAGGCAGGCAGCTGCAGAAATGCAAAAGCTGCTTACACAACAAGTCATGCAGGAGGTCCTAACAGACCAGAGAGGATCTGGCTCCTTTTTGGTGCCCAGGAAAAACTAGGACCTGGAGCCTTTTTTGAACCTAATCAAGTTAAATATGTTTGTCAGACAAACCAAGTTCTGAATGGTAATGTTGCAATCCATTTTACTTCTACTGAGGAAGGATGATTAGATGTGCTCAGTGCACTGCAATGATGCTTCCTGCCTCATAAAGATCACAAGACATCCGAGGAGGTTCTAGTGCTTCCAGCTGGGGGCCATTCACTAGCAGTTTCAAGCCTTGCCCTTTGGTCTCAACACAGACTTCCTGGTGCTCAACAAATAAATGGTGGTGGTGGTGCTGGCATGACTCAGGCTGCAAGGTTTCTGGGTCTTCCCATACTTTTGACAGCTGCCTCCTTGTGGTGATTTCAAGAGCACTGCTAGTTGAGGCTAATGAATCCTTGCTCCATCTGTGCCTGTCATTGGGTATTACAGTGAACATCAACAAATCCAACCTGAAACCCATCCAGGCTATGGAATTTATAGGTTGTCATCTGGACATGACCAGTCAGATTGCCAGCCATCCCTTCTCAAGTGTGTTAACTCTATGTCTTCAGACCAGTCAAATCCTAATGCTTCAGAGGCCATCAGTTTCTTTAGTTCTCTGCCTTCTTGGCCTGATGGCTGCTGCAGTACCTCTGGTTTCATTGGCAAGGTTCTTCTTGAGAGTTCTTTAAGGGACTGTTTCAGTCCAGCATTCTATGATGACTCGCCTAATGAACTTTCCTATATCTCATTGAGGTTTTTTGTCATTGCATCTTATAGTGGCTGATATTGGACTGTGTCTCTGCAGGATGTCCATTTTTTTCCCAGCCCATGACCATAGTGACCATAGATGCTTCTCTTCTGGGTAAAGGCGGCATTACAAATGGAAGACAGTCCAAGATGCATGGCCATACTTAGAGGCTTACCTGCACTTCATTGTGTTGGAGATGAGAGCAGTCTTCCTGGTGTTGCAGGCTTTTCATGACTGCCTCACCAAATGTGTGATTTCAGTCAAGGCTGACAATGTGGAAGTGGTCTGGTAAATCAGCAAACATGAGGGAACCTGATCCTAATCCCTCTTTCAAGAAGCCATGATGATGTTGCAATGGGCAATGTCATCGCAATCCTACTGTTATGCTGAAATCAGTCTACAAGTGGTCCCTCAGTCCATCCATAGCTGTACAGACTTTTAGCCATTGGAGTTAACTATTCTGTGGCCTGTTTGTGACACCTTACAACATGAAGTGCAGCATCTTTTTTGCCCTGATTCCTCCCAAGGGACAATCAAAGACACTTCTGCATGTTTGGCCATCAGGTTCCCCTCTACTCCTACCCTTCATTACCACTGGTAATAATTTTTTTCTACAGAAAGCAGCTAATTGCAGTGCGACCATAATTCTGAAAGCCCCCTTCTGGCCCAGACATATTTGTTTTCCTTTTCTATGGCCTCATTAAAACATCATTCCCCTTTCTGTGGCCTCATTTAGAACATCCTCCTTGGGTGCTGTGGTCAACTTCAGGTCTGATTTCCCATCCTACATGGCAGCCTCACGTGAATTTGTATTCTTCCACTTCCAATGATGGCCACAGATTTCCAAAATATCTGATAGAGTTGGCCGTATCCTATCTTCATTTCAAAGGCCCTCCACAGGAAGAGTTTATGGTAGAAAGTGTTAAAGATTTTCAATCTGGGCCACATATAAGGTTTTGGATCCCCATTTTCTTCTCTTATGGTATTTTGAACTTAGTTGAGGGTATTTTCCAGTCTGGAGCTAGCTACTCAACTGTCAAGGTTCAACTGGTGGCCATTTCCAACTTCCATGTGGTTCAAGACCATCTGCCTATACCTTGACTAAGATTATCTAAAACCTTTTTGAAGGGTACCTTTCTTCTCAGACTTCTTTTGAGAGACCTGTTTCTACTTTGGGATCTGCCGCCTTTTTTTTTTTTTTTTTTTTTTTTTTTTTTTACAAAGCCTTAACCAGGGCATCCTTTTAGCCTGCTGCCACTGTACACATGGATTTTTTTTTATCAAGGAAGGCTTTTTTCTTAATTGTAGTAACTTCCACCAGACCAGGCCCAGAATTTCAGGCTTTGTCCTGTAGTCCTCCTTACTGTATCTTTTTCAGGTATCTTTGCTGACTAATCCATCCTTTTTACCTAAGGTGGCCTGTAAGTCAAACCTGAATCAGTCTGTTTAGTTGACAGTATTATTTCCAAATTTGTAGAACCAAGTGGATGTAGATTCACCGATAAACACCGCTCGTACACAGGATGAAGAATATATAAAAATCTTCTTTAATTCCACAACAAATATTTCACGGGTTTAGCGCTTTCAACTGGTTAATCCAGTCTTCCTCAGAACAGTGTAATAGTGCATTTCAAGTGTTTAAATAATGTTGAACTTCATCTAATTAACAAAAAAACGCCAAAATCTTTAAAGCTATATACATCTGATTCGTTTAAACTCATGCATATGATGTGTTATTCACTATTTGCTTGATCATCACTTCCTTAAATAAAAATATATAGCTACAATACTGATACATATAAATACACACTGTACGTTTTAAATGAACGTTTCAGATGATAAAACTGTACACACTGCAATACTGTATGTACTCCATCTGAATTCCATTCTTACCATTCATCTACAATATAAAAAGTCCCTATGGTAGTATGGTGAAATATATTCATTTCTATTTAATTATTAGAAACTGTCCTTGGAATTATATATAGATGTTCTCAAGAATGTATATATCTGAAAACTTTCTATGATAATGTATTTGAATATTACAATGTATAAATTCATTGCTAAGTTTTTACAAAAATATTAAATGGAAATGGATGATAATAATAACTACAATGCCATGAACTAACTAATAATACATAATCATAATTATACTGTTTAAAAATATGATATATATATAAATTAATAAATATGTTAAAAATGTTAAAAATTATTTACAAATTGTTAAAATCGTGTAAATTATTGTGAAAGAACTAATATAGGTTTAATGCTGATAAATTCATTGAGACCTGGTGGTCTAGTGGCATCTGTGTACATCTGCCATCTACTTTCATGAGATGCCAGTATCATTTCCCAATTTCCTATAAATGGTGTACACATCACCTGATCAATGATGGCAAATTCAAATCTATGATCCTTCCCTCTTTCAGATATATGTCTGTAAAGTGCATTTTTGTATCACATTTTTGAATTTTGTACATGTGTTCGTATAGTCGTCTGTTTAGTTGTCGTTCTTTTTTTCCTATATAATAGGCTGTGCAAGCAGTGCAGGTTGCCAAATAAACCACCTGTTTGGTGTTACAAGTGCCTGTCCTAAACTTAATTCTGGTACGATTGATGTCATCTAGTTGTATATTTTTGGCCTCGTTGATATACCTGCACTGATTGCATCTACCACATTTGATGGTACCTTTATATCTATCCATTCCTCCTGATGTGTAACTAGCTCTCTCTAATATTCTTTTTAAATTGGGGGCTGTTTTGTAAACACATTTCAGAATAATTCCTAGGTGTTCCCCTAAATTTTGTGTGGTTATAATATCCCAATATCTGTATAAAATCTCCTTGATGGCACTTGTGTATGGTGTATAAGTTAATACACAAGCTCTTCCGAAATGCTCCTTGTTATGATTATTGTTGTTGAATAAATCATCCTTATCCATACTGGTGATGTCAATATCAAAATTACCTAATAATGGTAGGTACTTCTTACCCCATTCCTTATATACATATTGTGTGACGTCCTTTAACATATTTTCAGGATATCCACGGTTACAGAATAAATTATATAACAGATCAAGTTCTGTCTTCACACCTTCCTCTGTGGATGACATCCTTGCTGCTCGAATGCATTGTCCCTTAACCACATTATGAAAGACATGGGGAGGGTGATTGCTGGAATAGTGAATGTAATCATTGGAGAAGGTTGGTTTCCTATAAACTTTGGAAATAAAACCTGTCTCATCCTGGCCCACTAAGATGTCTAAGTATGGTATATTAACCTGACTGAAATTGTAGGTAAATTTCAAAAACTCCGTGGTACTGTTGAGAAAATCCATGAATTGTCGTAATCTATCCGTAGATGCCTTCCATATAATAAAAATGTCATCCAAATATCTACCATAGAAAACAATATCTGAATAATATTCACTTTTGAAAAGATACTCGGATTCCCATTCCAACATAACTAAATTAGCAAATATGGGAGCGCATGATGCTCCCATAGCAACCCCCTTAGTTTGTCGGAAAGGTTCCGACAAACTAAGGGGGTTGCTATGGGAGCATCATGCGCTCCCATATTTGCTAATTTAGTTATGTTTATAGTTTATAGTTTAGTACTAAGCTAACTGCCCTTGTGAGCCATTTTAAGCCTAGCCAATTATCTCTTGTGAGACTCAAACCCTGCACCCTGTGGTTGTAAGGCAAACATCTTAGCTATTTAGCCACCCTCCCTACCCCCAAAATGTTGGAATGGGAATCCGAGTATCTTTTCAAAAGTGAATATTATTCAGATATTGTTTTCTATGGTAGATTGTTGGATGACATTTTTATTATATGGAAGGCATCTACGGATAGATTATGACAATTCATGGATTTTCTCAACTGTACCACGGAGTTTTTGAAATTTACCTACAATTTCAGTCAGGTTAATATACCATACTTAGACATCTTAGTGGGCCAGGATGAGACAGGTTTTATTTCCAAAGTTTATAGGAAACCAACCTTCTCCAATGATTACATTCACTATTCCAGCAATCACCCTCCCCATGTCTTTCATAATGTGGTTAAGGGACAATGCATTCGAGCAGCAAGGATGTCATCCACAGAGGAAGGTGTGAAGACAGAACTTGATCTGTTATATAATTTATTCCGTAACCGTGGATATCCTGAAAATATGTTAAAGGACGTCACACAATATGTATATAAGGAATGGGGTAAGAAGTACCTACCATTATTAGGTAATTTTGATATTGACATCACCAGTATGGATAAGGATGCTTTATTCAACAACAATAATCATAACAAGGAACATTTCGGAAGAGCTTGTGTATTAACTTATACACCATACACAAGTGCCATCAAGGAGATTTTATACAGACATTGGGATATTATAACCACACAAAATTTAGGGGAACACCTAGGAATTATTCCGAAATGTGTTTACAAAACAGCCCCCAATTTAAAAAGAATATTAGAGAGAGCTAGTTACACATCAGGAGGAATGGATAGATATAAAGGTACCATCAAATGTGGTAGATGCAATCAGTGCAGGTATATCAACAAGGCCAAAAATATACAACTAGATGACATCAATCGTACCAGAATTAAGTTTAGGACAGGCACTTGTAACACCAAACAGGTGGTTTATTTGGCAACCTGCACTGCTTGCACAGCCTATTATATAGGAAAAACAGAACGACAACTAAAAAGACGAATCTATGAACACATGTACAAAATTCAAAAATGTGATACAAAAAATGCACTTTACAGACATATATCTGAAAGAGGGAAGGATCATAGATTTGAATTTGCCATCATTGATCAGGTGATGTGTACACCATTTATAGGAAATTGGAAAATGATACTGGCATCTCATGAAAGTAGATGGCAGATGTACACAGATGCCACTAGACCACCAGGTCTCAATGAATTTATCAGCATTAAACCTATATTAGTTCTTTCACAATAATTTACATGATTTTAACAATTTGTAAATAATTTTTAATATTTTTAACATATTTATTAATTTATATATATCATATTTTTAAACAGTATAATTATGATTATGTATTATTAGTTAGTTCATGGTATTGTAGTTATTATTATTATCATCCATTTCCATTTAATATTTTTGTAAAAACTTAGCAATGAATTTATACATTGTAATATTCAAATACATTATCATAGAAAGTTTTCAGATATATACATTCTTGAGAACATCTATATATAATTCCAAGGACAGTTTCTAATAATTAAATAGAAATGAATATATTTCACCATACTACCATAGGGACTTTTTATATTGTAGATGAATGGTAAGAATGGAATTCAGATGTAGTACATACAGTATTGCAGTGTGTACAGTTTTATCATCTGAAACGTTCATTTAAAATGTACAGTGTGTATTTATATGTATCAGTATTGTAGCTATATATTTTTATTTAAGGAAGTGATGATCAAGCAAATAGTGAATAACACATCATATGCATGAGTTTAAAAGAAGCAGATGTATATAGCTTTAAAGATTTTGGCATTTTTTTGTTCATTAGATGAAGTTCAACTTTATTTAAACACTTGAAATGCACTATTACACTGTTCTGAGGAAGACTGGATTAACCAGTTGAAAGCGCTAAACCCGTGAAATATTTGTTGTGGAATTAAAGAAGATTTTTATATATTCTTCATCCTGTGTACGAGCGGTGTTTATCGGTGAATCTACATCCACTTGGTTCTACAGTTGTCACACATCGTATTCACATTTCCAAATTTGTGTAATAAGGGCAAATGTATATTTCACTGTCTGGACCTTCATTGTTAGTTGACATTTTATTTGGACAGACCTAAAGGCCTCAGAAAATCAGACCGACTTTTAGTATCTTTCTCCAAAGCTAAACCTGGTAGTCCAGTTTCTAAGGTCACTTTGTCCGGATGCCTTTCTGACTGTATTTCCTTTGTATACATTATTAATGTTTTTTCCTTCTGCTAAACAAAAGCTCATTTTACCATGGCAATGTCTAGGCTCTTAGGTTCATAATTGTTTACTAGGCTAATGACCACAAGGGCCTTTTTAAGACTATCCATGCATCCCAATCTCTGACAAGTTCTGGTACCCTTGATACGAATAAGCAGGGGTTTGGGAGATGAAACATTTGCAAGCAGTAGCCCGGAAGATGAACCATTTACAGGCTGCCTGTGTCCGTTGGGGACATAGGTGCCAAACCTGGGATGAAATTAGTTTTTCCCTATCCAGTTGTCCAAATTACAGTTGAATTGGATTAGGGAGGAACTCTGCTTCACATGGATGGGGAACCTGTTCCAACGAAGGAGTAGATTGTGAGATACATACCTGTGTCTCCAGCAACACCTGTTTATATCACAGGCAAAGTTTAAGTCTTTACAGTGGGTAATTCTGGTGCTGTTTGTTTTGTGGATATGCAGGGCATCCATCAGAGTGGTGTCTGACAATGTCTTGTATACCAGGCATAGTTCTCCCCTGAATAGCCTGTAGGAGATAAAATACAGGGATTGGGCCTTGAGGCAGTCTGCATAGGATGTTACACAATGTATTCTTTTAGTGAGGAAACACTGTGGACATTCCATTTGTTGGATATGCCTGGTTAGGTACATACCAAAGGGGACATTGTACTCAGTGATAGGTCTGACAAATGTCAAATACAGTGGAACAATGACTTCCTTGAATCTAGATGCTATACCTTTGATTATAAGTTGCAAAACATGGAATGATTTCCTCACTACTGTAGACACGTGATGGTCAAAGGCTACATTACTGGCTATGTGTGCCCTAAGTCCCTGACTACTGGGTTAACTCTTAGGGGTGTATTGTCAATATGGTAGTTACCAGGGATGGATGACTTTGGCTTGACTTGCCAAAAAGGAGCGGTCCCAGGACTGATCCTTGTGGGACTCCACTTGTGACTGGCCACTTTGTAGAGGTGGACTCCCCATCTAATTTCCTGGGTTCTGTCTGTGAGCCATCTGGCTATCCACTGTGTGACATAAAGGTTTGTTCCTAATCTGCTGAGTTAGTCAATAATGTCTGAGTGGGGTACTGTGTCAGATGTTTTGGCCAGGTCAAGGTAGGCATTGTGAACCATTTTGCCCTCCCCCATTGCATTGGTGACCTTCTCAAAGAAGTTCCCCAGGTTGAGAAGGCATGACCTGCCCTTGGCGAAACCAAACTGGGTTGAGTTCAGTGCCTGGAGGTTTCTTATGTCATTATTGATCATTTCCCTATTAATTCTACCCATGGCTTTGCATATGAGAGAAGTGAGGCTTACGGGTCTGTAGATGGCCCACCTTTGTGTAGAGGGATGACTGTTGCTGTTCTTCATTCATGAGGCACGAAGCCTGTTTGGAGGCTACAGTTAAACTGCAATTCCAGAAGGCCTGATAGGTTTTGTTTCATGCTGTTTAGAATACATCCTGGAAAATTGTCTGGGCCCATTGATGTGGTGTTCTTGGCCTTATAGAAAGCATTAAGGACCTCTTCCATAGTGATAGCAGGGGGAGTTATATTTGATGGCTTTTCCCTGAAGGAAGGTTGAGGGGGGGGGGGTTGGAGCTGAATTTGTTGACCTGTAGGTTTACTGTATCTTCTGGCTCAGTACAGGTGGCTCCATTAACAATGAGCTCTGCACACATTTGTGTTTTGCCTTTGAGGTTGCGAACATACCTAAAGAATGCAGTGCGATTGTCCTTGGCCTGGAAGGCCAATGTTGCCTCAGATTTGGCTTTGGTAGATTTTATTTGTCCTCTGTAGACTATAGTGGGAAGGCCAATAAATTTAAATAGCCAAAGGGGAATGAGTGATTTCACAAAATAATAGTTTTGTGTTTACTCACAAAAGCCAATGGAAGAGGAGAGGGAAGGAGATATGTGGTCAGATTAAAGGGGCAGGCAACTAGAAAGACAGTGGAATTTAAAAACACAAAGCAAAAACAAAATAACACAGCAAGCTGTGGCAGAATGTTGGTGAGCTTCTCTAGTAAAACCTTGAAATGTTTTGTTTTACCCCCTGAAAGAGAAGGCTAAGTTCCTAGCTCCACCCTCAGTTCACTGGTAATTAACCTTAATTGACCTGTTATAATTTCTTTGTGACTCGCAGCCTTGGTCTCTTTCCTGGTTTAAATATGCAATTAAAAGCAGAATGTGATGTCCCTCCTCTGAGCCAGTGGTGAAGGAGTTGCAGTCCTCACCATTGACACCGGTTGGGAGTGTTCACTTTGAGAGAAAAATAGACACACACACAGTATTTTCAGATGTAGCTCTCTGCACGGAGTACAATTTTGTTAAGAGCACGCAGCAGTGCATACTCCAGTCCTGAGGCTGGACTTCCTATCCAGGCCCAAAATAAGGCTGCACACTGACCACTTTAGAGTTGAGTCCTCAGCCACATGTTCCAGACCATGTCCTCCATCACCCTCTGTGTGAAATCAGTGCTCTGTGTCCCTGTTCCAAGTAGCTGACACACACTTTTTGAGATTTGACACACACACACACACACACACACACACACACACACACACACACACACACACACACACACACACACACACACACACACCTGGGAGAGACTGGCACAGATTTACCCACTGTGCCACCTCCACCAAGACTATAAGATAGATACAGTGACCAGAACACTCACAAAGCCAGCTACACTAAGGCTCTTACCAGGGTGCCCAATTACACTTTGCAAAATTAATACTTATACAAATAGTAATGTTTGACCAAGTGGCAAGACTTTAAGGAATGTGAAGCCACAGTGCCATTAAATAAATGTCAGTGCTCTCAAAGGTTAAAATATTTTCTAAAAGACCAGACACAATGAAAGATTTAGATATTTAGTATTGTCTTATTTTTTTATTAAATATATCTAGTCACAATAAACACCAGAGTTTCAATTCACAGGAAATAATAAAACAAGACATATGGAAAGATTCAAACAGATACAGAAAAAGAATATTTGGTTTACCTTTGAAAGGTTGAAAATTGTTTTTCCAAACAGCCAGTTGGGCGAACCGAAAAGCCGATTCCTGCTTGCCGAACGTCACGGATGTTCGAAACTCAGCAAATCGAACAGCAGATTCGCTGAGTTTCGAACTCCGATATCAAAAACACCCCCCACACCCCCCTGCTTTAATATTCTAACTCTGAAGTTGCACTATAGTGGGGAAAGGGTCCATTTCCTGATCCCCACTATAGTGCACTCTGCACCCAAAATGCCGAATCTGCAATGAGCGAATGTCAATGTGCATTCGCTCATTGCACATTCAATGCATTTTTGTCGCCTATCCGGAAACTTGAAAACTTACTTTCGCGCAAACATAGTTTGGAAATTTGACTTTCAACCTTTCAAAGGTAAACCGAATATTTAATTAATCTCACTACATTTTCCTAATTGACTGAAGAATTATTGCTCCCTACTTACTTGCTAGGGCAAGACAAGATGAAATGGATGAGTGTCTTTGTTGTCCGTTCCAATAACTGAGTGCTGAGCACTACTGACATATCTCTCACTAGTATCTAAATACAATTTCAGTGCTGGCTACAAAATTACAACACATCTGATCATCTGACTCTGTGTTTTACACTCTACCCCTCATCAGAAACTTGAGCCAGAATCTGGCACAGGTGTGTTACAGTTCACACATAAAGCTTTGTTAAGGTTTATTCCAGCATTTGGAGATTATAAAACAATTCCAGTACTTCCACCCTTCCTGGAGAGACCAACAAGCCATTCTCTGGCACCCCAGGTTAGCAATTAGTTCACCACTAAGGACAATAAGAGTAGGATACCAGCCCAGACATTGGGTCACTGGCTGCATTCAGACTTGTGAGATAAAATCTTTATGACCTAAACCTTCTTCTTCTTTCGGCTATTTCCTGGTCAGGGGTCACCACAGCAGATCATCTGTCTGCTCATAATTGGCAGTGGAGTTTTACGGTGTTGAGTTGCCAGCCCGGCACCTAACCTTCCACAGAAGGCACACACTCACACCTAGGGCCAATTTAGAGTGTCCAGTCCACCTAAACCAAGTTGTTTAATTTCAGGCTGTTTTTCTTAAGGTTAGCTAAGCTTAACCCCTTCCCTTTCAATATCCTCTGTTAAAATATATACATTTAAGCAGTTACAACAATACAGCCTGTATTTCTTTTCTGTGCAGCAGGTCCCACTATTGATACCTTTTTAACACAAGCAACTTTACAAATACATTTTTAACACAAGCATCTGTACAAATCACTTTGATATTCAAATGACATATAATTCTTTACAAAACTCCAGCTAGCTATGTTGGCATATGTTACACATGCACTGCCCTACTGCCTCTGTCACAGCTGTCACTACCTCACATCATCACACAGAATACAAGTAAAACACAATGTAAAGAAAATAAATCACAGTATACAAAATAAAAGGCGGCAGTGAAGCAATGCAAGACACAAGAGAACAAAAACAAATGAACTTTTCCCTCACAACAAGCTGTTGCAGAGTCTGGGTGAGTTTTTCCAGTAAAGCTACTTCCACAACCTTCTTTGGTTTCCCTCCCTTAGATGATATTTGTGCAGCAGCTACTTTGTTAAATACTGGTACGTTTGTGTCCCATTATAAACATGACATCCAGTCCAGATCTAGGTTGAAGCGGATGGAAAAGACAACACTAGGTATGATAAGTTATGTACTTACCATAACACAAGATCTGTAGTGTCTTCTTCCATCAGCTCAACCATTCCTCTCTACCAAATTATCACTGAAGATTGTTTTCTGGTGGACCTTTCAGGCTGAGCTGAATTGTACTTGTATAGACATTTCTGGTCTTAGCCTCAGTTTCTTTTTTCTGAGGTGAAAATATTGGTTTTAGGTCAGGTATGGGAGATGCAGACTTGATCTAAGGAGACTTACAAAAGCAGAACATTAAAGGAGGGGAGTTGGAACTTCAGAACAAAGATTCTGAAGTCTTGGCCTTGGATCCAGTAACCTACAAGTTGAGATGGACAGAAGAAGACAACACAGAGCTAGTGTTATGATAAGTGCATAACTTTTGATGTGTCATTGTTCAATCTCGCCGTTTGTTCTTACACACGGGTTCGGAGCCGATCCTCGGCTCCGAGTCGGCCACATCACAAGCTCTGCATCTAAGAGAAGCTCGAGACTCAGTATGTATCCCATGATCCTCCCTGCTATACCTCAGATCTAGTTTGCTGCTGCAACAAGATCACGTCGAGAGAGCTCGGGCCAGTAGAATTTTTTTCTATTTTGCTCTTTTGATAAGAGTTGTTCTATCTTTTATATAGTGATATAGTAGTAGTGTTTGTGTTTTTTTCTAGTAATTCGCTGTTTTTTTCTTATATATATATATATATATATAGATATATATATATAGTGTTTATAGGCTTGTTATAGTTGGTTAGGCCTACTTTTTCTGTCAGGGCTCTGACAATAGTTTATTATTAGTACTTAGATTACATACTTACTAGTATTTTAGACTTTGTGTGCAGCGTTTCCATTATTATATATATATTCATACCGTTAGATAGTGTGTTGGTTTTTGAACTGTTGCTGCTTAGAGATGTCGGAAAAAGCTAAATCCGGTTTCAAGAGGTGTCAGTGTGGACAAAAAATGTCCATCACAGACAATCATGCTTCCTGCGTCTACTGTCTTGGCCCTCTCCACCTGCAGGAGGATTGTTCTATTTGCCACTCCTTCAGTGGAAGGGTCATGATGGAGAGGCGCAGGAAGCTGATAGACAGAGGCTTAATCAAGCCAGACTTTTTGGAAGCCTTGGAAAAGGCTGACCAAACTTCTAGGTCTTCGAAGGGGTCGAAGACGTCCAAGGTGTCGGAGCCCAGGTCCTCGGCTCCGAGCACCTCTTCCAAAGTTCGTTCGCCTGCTCCACAGACCTTGGGGCCAGGTATCGAACGGTTACCTTTGATCGAGCCCCAGGTCTTGGAACCGGTGTCGGAGCTGCCTCCACCGTCGATTCTTCGATCGGTGCCGTCTTCGGCCCCTTCGACCCGTTCTTCTAGGCCTTTATCTGAAACTGACATGGACAGTGTGGTACAGAAGCTTATGGAGAACACGGCTCTGTCCAAGCTAATTGCAGTTTCGTCCCAATTGGTGTCGAAACTGGAAGCCCTCCCTGTGTCTCCGACGGATTCTCCTTCGAGACCTATCCAGTCTTCAGAGCCGGGAGAAGATGAACTGATGATAGTGGAACCCTCGGTGCCGAAGCCTTCTACTGTGCGATCGGCACTGCTGACCTCGATGCCTTCGGAGACTATCGAGGAGTTGCGGAGCCGACGGTCTCTCCTTGGTTCCGTGGTCGAGAGCCGTACCGAGTTTTTGGTCCCAACTCTCCCCCTCGGGGCCTCGGCGCAGATCAGTTTGGCTCAGTCTTTTGGGTCGGACCCCCTGGTCCTGGTCACGGGGAGGCTTCCCGGTTCTTCAGATCCGGAGGATTCCTCGGCCCGGGGGTCGGGGGCTTTCGATCTTATGAGGAAGGTCTTGTCTGAGAAGACATCTATGTCATCCGAGTCATCTTCTCCTTCCCCTAAAGGGCCGCGTTCTACTTCTGTACCCGCGATCCCTCCCCAGAGGGTGTCCCCTGTTCCTCGGAGGCTTCGCCAGATGCCCCACTCTGATGAGGTTCCGAGGAAAAGATTGTGCAAGAGGAGGCACATTGATTCCCCACAGGAATCTCTAACATCTGACACTGATTTGGATGAGGCAGAGGGGTCCCCACGTTCCCCCTCTGAGGATGTCTCGTTTGCTGACATCCTGGTGGTCTTAAGACAGAGGGGTGATTGGCAGTCACTTGCCCCCACTGAAGACGAATCGGTGTTGCTGAAGGCGTTTGGGACTCAACCTTCTACCTCCTGGGTGACCCCGCCCTCGACGAGCTAATGGACCTGATAACTCGAAGGGCATGGGAGACACCAGACACAGTGGAACCAGTACCTCGGAGACCGAACAAGTACATTACTGCCCCCCAGGGCAAGACTTGTCTTACCAAAGGAGTCCCAGTCAATGCTATGGTGGTAGCGGCAGCCACGAAAAAGGAAATGTCTGAAGCATCTTCCTCTGTCCATCCTCCTAATAAGGATTCTATGACTATGGACAGGTATGGGAAGCACGTATTTAGCTCAGCGACCTTTTCCATTTGTTCTCTGAACTACCTGACGCATTTTACACGACTTCAGAGGGATCTCATTAAAGAGTTGGGAGATACCCTCCAGGGTAACACAGATGCTGCTGTCTCGGACAAAGTGACAGCACAACTCAACACCCTCACTTCAATAGTCAACTCGTCCATGAGGCTCATCTCGTATGCAGCCGAAGGTTCGAGTAGGACTGCAGCCTCAGCGATTGCTCTACGTAGACAATCCTGGATGCGGCTGTGCTCCTTTGCGGAAGCCTTTAAGTCTTCCTTTGCCAGCGCCCCCTTTGATGGTGCCACCTTGTTTGGGCCCAAAGTGAAGGAGACTATTACTCGGTGCGAGCTAGAAGGTAAGACCCTGTCTGCCGTAGGGGTCCATTTTTCCGCTCTGACTAGACCATACCCCAAAGGGCAATGAGGCAGAAAAATGTGGTTCCGTAAGACTCGGGTATCTTACCAGGCCGCACTGAGTGATGCCCCCCCCCGAGGCAGAAGGGGGGGGAGAGAAATGGAAGACGCCGCCAAGGCGGCAGAGGAGGTCTGGAACATCAGGGCCCCAGGGATACTGTCCCTGGCAAGCCCTTCCAGCACTCTTGAGTGGAGGCCCGACTGTCCTACTCTGGAGGCAGTCGGGGTCGCTTGGCTTTGTACCCGGAGGCCTGGCTAAACCTTACCTCAGATTCTTGGGTGCAAAGCATAGTAACCAGAGGATACAACATTCCTTTTATGTCCACCCCCCCCGCACAAAAGAGATGTCCAGATGTTCCACCCCATCTGCGAAATCCAACAGCCGTAGAAATTACAAAGCTGCTCGAAAAAAGAGTCATCCAACCAGTCCCGACGGACCAGAGAGGATCCGGAACTTACTCAAGGTTCTTTTTAGTTCCAAAAAAGACAGGGGACTGGAGACCAATATTGGATCTCAGCAAACTCAACTCCTTCGTGAGGAAGGAGAAGTTCCGGATGGTCATGCTACAATCGATCCTTCCCTTTATACAGAAGGACGACTGAATGTGCTCAGTAGATCTCCAGGACGCATACTACCACATCAAAATGGCCAGAGCGTCCAGAGATTACCTGCTCTTCCGGCTGGGAGCCAGTCATTTCCAATTTCGGGCGCTGCCCTTTGGTCTCACTTCAGCCCCCAGGGTGTTCACCAAATGCATGGCAGTAGTAGCGTCTCACCTGAGATGGCTAGGATTCCGGGTGTTTCCGTATCTGGACGACTGGCTCCTTACCGCTACCACCGAGCATTGTCTTGTACAAGCCAGGGGCTACACACTCAACCTCTGTTCCCATTTAGGACTTTCAGTCAACTTCGAAAAGTCTACCTTATCGCCCTCACAGTGTATCTCATTTATAGGGGCAGAGCTGGATTCAACAGCAACGGTGTTAAAGCTTCCCCTGATATGGGTGTCCACTCTCAGGGATCAGATCGCTATTCTTCTACAGAGCAGAAAAGTCCCCGCCGAGCAGGTGTTGAAAGTCCTAGGCCTCATGGCGGCTTCTCTTATTGCAGTTCCTCTGGGCAGAATGCATATGAGGGTCCTACAATGGCTGCTCTTCGCCCAGTGGTCATTTCAGGAACTTCCCTTGACACACAACATATTGATCACGGAGTCTTGCAAGCGGGATCTTCGATGGTGGATGAACAGTCAAGATCTGACAATAGGTCGTCCCTTTGTCCTGCCCAGCCCTACAGCCACCATAACCATGGACGCTTCCCTGATAGGGTGGGGGGGGCTTTTTCAGGGAAGAACAGTCCAAGGAGAATGGTCCAAAATAGAGTAAATCTGCACATCAATGTCCTGGAGTTGAGAGCAGTGTTTCTGGCGTTGCAACACTTTCACGAATCTTTGCCTCTGGGAACAATAGCAGTTTAAACGGACAATATGTCAGTGGTCTGGTACATAAACAAGCAAGGCGGAACCAGATCTTACCCGTTATGCAGAGAGGCCCTGAGAATTTGGCAATGGGCAGCGTCCACAGGTCGCTTACTGATAGCAATGCACATCCCGGCGTCATCCAACGTCATTGCGGACAGGTTGAGCAGAGCCATCCTGTTACCACATGAGTGGTCCCTGAAAATGCAAGTGGCGGAAAAGATTTTCCGCAAATGGGGCCACCCTTGCTGCGATCTGTTTGCATCCCCCTTGAATGCCAAATGCAGAAGCTACTTTGCCCTACTTCCCCCTCCGGGGACAGTCCCCAGGGACGCTCTAGTGCACAATTGGCCCCCGGGTCTCCTGTACGCATTTCCCCCTGTTCCTCTGATACCCAAATTTCTTCAGAAAGCCAGGAACCTGGACAGGACGATCATCCTCATAGCACCATTTTGGCCTCGGCAGATCTGGTTTCCCTTCCTTCGGTCCCATCAGATAGAGGAACCTTGGATTCTGGACCCAGTGCCAGACCTATTGACTCACTCGTCGGGAGTTCCTCATCCATCCCTTCAATCCCTCAAATTGACAGCTTGGCTGCTCCGCTTCCCTGTTTAGCCAGGTCGAACCTTTTGTCCTCTGCAGTACAACACATTCTAATTTCTTCTCATAAAGCCTCCACCAGAAAACTGTACAGGAGCAAATGGAAGCGCTTTGTGTGTTGGGCATCAGATCATGGTATTGATCCTCTGGTAGCCCCGATACACAAAATATTGGAGTTCTTATCCATTCTTTGTCATGAAGGGGCTTCTACATCTACCATAAGAGTACAGTTAGTGGCCATATCTAACTTCCATGTAGGTGAAGGTGGTTCTACTATTTTGTCCCACAGGCTTTGTAAGGCCTTCATGAAGGGTACTTTCCATCTTCGCCCACCCATTCGAGAGCCAATTTTTCCATGGAACCTAAACTTGATGTTGTCCCAGCTTATGCTAGCGCCCTTCGAACCTGCGTCATCGTGTCCACTTAAGTTTTTGTCATGGAAGACCCTTTTTCTTATTGCTGTTACTTCAGCTCGAAGAATTTTGGAGCTACAGGCCTTGTCAGTGAGACCACCTTACATGATTTTCCATCCAGACAGAGTTTCCTTACGCACAAACCCATCGTTTCTCCCCAAAGTTTGTTCTCTGTTAAATATTAACCAATCTATAGAACTCCCTACGTTTTTCAAAAACCATTCAAATAAACTGGAATACATGTTGCACAAATTGGATGTGCATAGGCAACTGAGATTTTATCTAGACAGAACTAAAGTTTACAGAAAGTCTGATCAGCTGTTTGTGTCATTCGCAGACAGTAGGAAAGGCATGGTGGTATCAAAGGGTACCTTATCTAAGTGGCTATCGGAGTGCATCAATTTTGTTCATTCAGCTGCTAATCAACCACTACCTTTAAAACCTAAGGCTCATTCTACTAGGGCCATTTCTACTTCTTTAGCCCATGCAGCTCGATTACCGTTGGACACTATTTGTGCAGCAGCTACGTGGGCTAAGCCTCATACGTTTATCACGCATTACAAGGTGGACATGGCCTCTAAAGACAGGACTTCCTTTGGTTTCACTGTGCTCAGGAACGTTCTTCCGTGAGTCACCCAGGGTAATGGAGCTAGGGACGCTTCCCGTGTGTAAGAACAAACTGCGAGATTGAACAATGTCACATAAAGAAGTTATGTCTTACCAAAACGCTCCATGTGCATTGTTCATCTTGCCTTTGTTCTTACATCCCCTCCCTCCTTCCCCCACCACGTTCTGGAAGAACTGGTATGACTAGAGTTTGGTTGGTCTATTCCTGAATGAGTTACAATATCCTCTCATTGTTAGGTGGCATTCTATCCTTACACATATATGTGTGGTAGTTCCAGTGTCTCATTGCTTGATGTGTGATTGCGTAGGCGTTAGATACAGTTGACATTAGAGCAAGATAGTTTCTTGCAAACTAGATCTGGGTATAGCAGGGAGGATCATGGGATACATACTGAGTCTCGGGCTTCTCTTAGATGCAGAGCTTGTGATGCAACCGACTCGGAGATCGGCTCCGAACCCGTGTGTAAGAACAAAGGCGAGATGAACAATGCACATGGAACGTTATGGTAAGACATAACTTCTTTTTTTCAGCAGTTCATGAGCTCCAACTCTCCATTAGATGCTGAGATTAAATTTGTTTTATTTTAATATAAAGTACACTTCTATTTTAACATTTTATTACCTTTTTCACATTTTTTTCATACCCACACCTACTTGCAGCAAAGCAGACCACTTAATGCTACTAACATCCCTGTTGTGTTTTGTCATCATATTTCATACATCTGTTCCCTTAATACTGTGTAGGTCTTCCCTAGTGATTATTTTGATTTTTTTTTTCTCATTATCTTTGCAACATGTCCCAATCATAGCTCTCAACCTTCCACTTCCAAAATGAGGAATACTGCCTCTCATAGAGTAAAACAAATGGGTAAAATGTGGAATACATACTAACAACTTAAGTTAGAAAGATCACAGGATGGTTAAATGTGCTATGTTATACTTATAAAAAGATTTTTTGGATTAATTAATATTATTCAGTACTATTTACCATGGATATCAGTTAAAAAAATCCTAACTCAACAGTGTGGCAGACCCTTTCAGAATGGAACTTTGAAGAACGTGGACTTTTTAAGACCTGAAATGAGGAACGTTCCTTGTAATGAGGTACACTTGAGAGGTATGGTCCCAATCCATAACACAAAGAATATAATATACCACACAAAAATAGAGTATTTATGTAGCTCATTTTTGCTCTAGAGCATTGACTGAAGCCAGTTGTTCACCGGTAACAAATATTTACATGTTATACCTATACAGTTATACTTTCTAGCCATTTCTGAATAAGTTAGTACAGTTACTTAAAGTACCAATTATAGCATTGTAATTCGAGGCTTTTGCAGTGTACTTAAATCTTCCACCTACCTTATGTCATTGTCTCTTGTATCTGACATAAGCCCTAGCTTGTGGCTTAGGAGCTTCTTGACTTTGTTCGTACTGTGTGTTCTAATTTTTTAGAAAAATAACTGGTGAAGGTATGGAGGATTTACAACCTTTATGCATTTATTTTGATGCTTTTACAAAGAGCATCCACTGGGTCTCCTGCAGGATTAATATCAAGGTCTGAACTGCCTTATCTACGTAATACGTTTTCTACCATACTAAGTATCTCATTATAATTGCCCTGTTACTGCAACGGGAAAGTAGTATTTAACTGAGAACATGTTGGGAATGTCTCTACAGGTTGAATTTGGCATTGTGTACAGTTGTGTAGAAGATAAAATGTATACAGCAAGAAAAGGAAAAGGTGCATTTTGTAACGGTGAGAGACTGACTGTTTCAAGACAACAAGGTAAAGTATTTAGTTTCTTGTGTAACAGTTTGATAATGTCTCAGTTCTTTTCCCCCACCCTTAAGTATGCTCTTTTGTTACCATCACCCATCATTGGTTTGATAGTAGCAATATTTTCATATCTGCATAACAACACGTTTCTTTGGAGTGGTCCAGTGGCATAACAGGTAGTAGAAGCAGTGCTTTGTTCTCCATTTTGGTTCATAGTGCTGGTGTCCGGTGTATAGAGTATGCACATATCTGCCAGTGTTGAGTTTTTCTGGATGCTCCATTCCCCCCTCCCAGTATTCCCACCTCTGAAAAATGTGCCATGAGTTGGTGATCCTCCAAATTGTCTGTAGATGTGCGTGTGCTTTTGTGTTTGTGCTGAACACAAGTAAGCATGTGGTGATTATTTTTCTGTACTGTGTGCCCACAGAGTGTCAGGATGTACAGTGGCTTCCTTCTATCCCTGAATTACATGAAGCAGATATTTAGCAGTGAATTTAATGAAGTAAGTAGTTTCACCCTGTTGGCTTTGTTTTAGGGGGAAGGATACTTTAGAAGAAGTCAAGAGTAACTAGAACTCTCCACAGGAAGCTCATGTGACCTGTATTACATAACTTAATTGTGATATTTTCCTGTTATGTGTTATCATGCCTGTCTTTTCTGTTAACCTTTTATTAAGCCATATCTTGTCTTTTGTTCCCCAACATATGTTTGTAATTAATCTTTTGGTACCTGGATAAACATACTGCTTTCTATCCAAATTCTTTTAGACATCACCCTAAAAGTACAAATAATTTTACAGTAGTTTCTGCAAAATACAATGGGCTGCTTGGAGGTGAATGTTTGAACATAACATTAACTGTAAACAAATGTGAAAATGGAATGCGTCAAGGCAAAGTTATTCTGACTATGACTTCAGCTGGTTATGTTGAGGAAACACTTTGTAATGTTCTGTCACTGTTCTTGTTGTTCTGTCTATGTTGCTGCAAGGACAATAGAAAAAAATAGTAATAAAGTGGACTTTTCATGCAGAGTGAAAAGGCAAAGTAGTGAACATGGGCTGTAGGAAGATTGAAGGTGGGGGGATAAAGTTGATATAAAAATAGCAGGATGGACTTGGCTTGGTTTTAAGCTAGACAGAGAAGGTTATGAAATATTCCATGACCGATAAGAGCAGGTGTAGTGTTTGATATATCTTGTACAGTGACAAAGGTTTAGCTATGGTAGTGACTCTGTGTACAATGCATTGAAAGAGAGCTTTGCTAAATGAAGAGGTACTTGGGGCCTATTATAAGTAGCTACATAGTGTTAATGACACACAAAACTTAAAAGTAGTTTGAAGGTTGTTGTACATAGGCCAAATTTTACCTTCACAAGGAGCAATGGCAACCTTACACAGAAGTGTGTGGCATTGCTGTTTATTGTAAGATAAGAGAAGAGTACTTTTTTTGCATTTACAGATTACAGGACAGGATACCGAGAGGAAGTCATTATTTACACTTTTGAGATACTCATTTGCCAAGCATAGCTCTGTCTTTTGGAGCCAAGAGCCTCTAGACACTGAGGATTGCATTTGTTTGATTGTTTTTGAATGTAGTCTAGGTGCTTGCATAATGTTAGTGAGGAGCAAACCAGATACTGAAGTATTTAAAGGTAATTTCAGTGGTTTCAGTCTGTGCTGATGGTGTTTGTGAAAAGATATGTCATGACCAAGGGATTTGCTTAGTTTTGGTGCTGTCCTGCAAAACAAAACCTTACTTTTTTGCAAGGCTGAATTGTAGTTAGTTGGACTGCATCATTTCTTCACTGGAGTCAGAATTATGTAAGATGATATCTATGGCCTGTAGATCTTGCTAGGCCTAAGGAGAATAATATGTTGTCTCTTTCTACGATTTCTTGAAGTTCTAAATGTTGAAGAATTGGGGCAAGTTGTGATCCTTCTGGAACTCTAGTGATGTTTAGTAATAGGATGACTATGTTACTAACTTTAATTCTGTAGTATTGATTAGATAGCTTTGGAGCCATGCAGTAAAAGTCTTTTGGGTTCCAGTAGAAGGTACTTAATTACTAGAGAATGAAGGGTCAGAAGCTCTTACACTTTCCAGAAAAAGGATTGCTGCCAATTTAGTAGTTAGGTTATACTGTATAGAGCTAGAAATGATGAGCAGTTGTGCTAAGTCCTTCTCTGAATCCACACCCTTCAAGGAGTATACAATTGCAGGTACTTAAGTGTTAACTGAGTCACAAGAAGGCAACAAATTCCAAGATTTTAGAGGTAGGGCAAGAAGGAAATGGGTCTATAGATGCCCTTCCCTATTACTGTTGCAGTATTCTTTCTCTTGGGTTATTCTACAGAGAATAGCCCAACAGCTGGCAAGCATACAAAAGCCTTTACTCCTTCCAGGCATTGTACATCAGATCCATGTCCTATGTACAAGATGGAAGGTACATATGTGATGTATGGATGCCTAATCCTGAAAAACTTCTATACTGCCAGTCTAAACACTACCCCTGAATTCAGTCTGTATGCTGTTCCCAGAGTTGGTTCAACTACTGAGCCTTCTAAAGAAAAGTGCCTCTTTGGAGTTCCTTCCTTTCTTTTTTCCTCCTTGTAGTTTGTTTTCTTGTCATCCAGGAAGGGAAAAGGTGACTATGGAAGGCAGATTTCCCATAAAGATAGACAAGCAGAGTGCTTTTTTTGTTTGGGTGCTACACAGAACCATATATAGTGTTAGATTTGTAGGTGTTTGTCCTTAAGACACTCCACAGTCATCTGCCATCCCTATCTATTTATTTAGAAAACTAACATCTGAAGCTTTTGGCTGAAGATACCATGGACGATTCTGCCCACCCTGACGTTCAGCCTCCATTTAAGAAAAAGCCAAAAAAGGCATGTATTGATCCTGCTGCTGTCCAGCTTACACTGGATGTCTCCATCAGGTTGGGTGAAAAATCCGAGGACTGTCTGGTGCTGACATAAATTCCCTCTGCCAGGACCCATTTGGAAGCCGACACAGAGCTGTCTACTTGCACATCTGCTGAGGCTGTGCATACGTCTAGTGCAAATGTAGAGGGGGAAGCATCGAATCTCAACAAGGGTCTGAACCTCATAGATGTGTTAGAGCAGATGTTCCTTTAAAAAAGAAACAAAAAAACACACTTGTTATCTCTGTGGCTAAGGATCCTCACAATGAGTGGCAGGACTTTACCCAGGGGCTTTTCAATGCCCTTATGGCCTTGAAATCCCCCACAAGGTTTGTGTGTCCATGCTTCTACTCCCTGGTCTTCCACCCTTCAAAAAGGCATAGGGATTCTGATTATTCTGATGAAGAGTTGAATTCTAGTGAAGACTCCATGGCATATTACTCCCAGAACTACTCTCCTCTTACCTTGGGGTCTAATGAGAATGATTCACTGTCACCTAATTCTCCTTTTGAAGAATTATCTTTTGAGAATGTACCGTGGTCCACACAATGGATTGTTCCCAGTTTTCTGATGTTCAAAAAAGGTACTATGAACTCCTGCAAATGGACTCTACCCAGTCTTCTGCAATCCCTCCTTATTTAAGTACCTTTTTAGATACCATTTCCACAGGTTCTCAGGCTCCTGACTGCCAACATCTGGCCCCTAAGAAGCCAGACAGATTTTTTAAAGTCCCTGAGTTTCACAAGTTTTTGCATAAAACTCCTTCATCTGATCCTGCTGTGATTTCCACATCCACAGATAAGACATCCAAACTATTATCCTCTTCCAAGATTTTACCTTCTGATAAGGACAGCCATGCTATGGAGTAATATGGAAAAGAAAATGTATACTTCTGCTACTTTGGCCTTCAGGGCTATTAATTATCCGACCCACATAACTAGGTATGTCCTGGCTCTTTTCTCCCAAGTTAGGGTAATTTTGATGGTTATACCTGATTCAGACAGTAATACTTCTGCCCTTTCTCTTTTGACTTCTGCCTGTCAGGTGACTCACTGTTCCATTAAATGCAGTTATGATGCTGCTGCTGACGCCTCCTCACGTTTATGTGGTACATCAACAAACAGGGGAGAACACACTGCTACCCCTTTGTTGCCTAACTATGCTTATCTGGCAGACAGCCTCAATGATGGGACTACATCTGATAGCCCAGTACATCCCAGGGGAACACAACACTCTGGCAGACCACCTAAGCAGAAGTGTCCTGAACCCCCATGAGTGGCAGCTACACAAAGAGACCTTCCTCAGCATCATACACCTCTGGGGAGCACCGGAGGTAGACCTCTTTGCAACAACAGAAAACAGACAGCTGACCAGATTCTGCTCCAGGAGTTCCACCCACTAGCTTGGAAGGTGGATGCTCTCTCCTTTCACTGGGGCAACCTGTTTGTGTATGCCTTCCTTCCCTTGCTACTCATTTCCTGGGTACATGTAAAGATCAGTGAGGAAGGGCCAAGGGCTATACTCATTGCCCCAAACTGTCCCAGGCAGCATTGGTACCCCTTACTCCTTAGCCTGATCAAGGAGCTACCCATGGGCGTGCCTCTCACAGAAAGGCTGTTAACCCAAGAAAAAGGGTCAGTACTGCATCCAGATCTTCAAACACTCAGCCTATCTGCATGGCTTATACCTCAGAAGTGGATATCAGGCCACCTTTGAGCAAGCAGGTTCTGGATATCATTAAGGAGGCCAGGAGGCCCAGCACCAGGAAATCCTATTCTGCAAAATGGAAAATATTTACTGCCTGGTGCCACAATAAGGGTGAAAGCAGCACCGATGCCACTCTCAGCTTGGTTCTGGACTACCTGGCAGAGCTTGTGCAGAAGGGTTTGCCATACTCCTCTATCAAAATTCATGCCTCGGCTATCTGTGCTCATTCCCCTAGAGAGCAACCTATGTTCTCCCATTCCCTGTTAAACAATTCCTTAGAGGGGTGTCACACATTAGACCACCTAGAAGGCCACCCACTCCAGCATGGGACCTGAAATTTGTCCTGGAAAAACTGACTTTACTTCCTTTTGAACCAGCTGCCTCAGCAGAGATGAAGCACCTATCTTGGAAGACTGCCTTCCTTCTGCCCCTAACCTCAGCCAGGAGGGTTTCCGAGCTACAAGTCCTCATGGCCATTGAACCTTTCATTATTTTCCATGCTGACAGGGTGTCTCTTAGAACCAACCCCTCCTTTATGCCTAAGGTGGTATCTGACGTGGCCCTTAATCAGACTATCCATCTCCCTACCTTCTTTCCAAACCCAGAAAATAGGAGGGAAAGGATTCTCCATATATTAGATGTGCACAGACAGCTTAGATACTATTTGGATAGGACCAAGTCTTTCAGGAAGACTGACCAGCTGCAGGTCAGCTTCACCCTAGGGACAGAGGGGAAACCTATATCCAAGCAGACAATTTCTAAATGGATATTACACTGCATCTATTTCTGCTACTCCATTCACAAGAAGATTCCTCCCAAATCAGTCAGTACCCATTCTACTAGGGCAGCATCAACTTCCACTGCCTTCCTTAGAGGCGTTCCTACCAAAGATATTTTAGAAGCTGCTACCTGGACATCAGTTCACACTTTTACAAAACGCTACCAACTGGCTATGTTCTCCAAATCCAGGGCAGAATTTACTTCAGCCGTCCTGCAGGGCATTGTGGCTTCCACTTAAAGCAGTGCAAGCCTAGACTCTGGCTCCTTCCCTTCCTTCCACCCTACTTTTCAGCTTTGGGAATCCTCCCACAAGTGATGACTGCTACAGTGAAACACGAAGGACATAATACAGTTGTGTACACGTACCATAAATGTAGATGTTCAAGTGTATTCACTGTTGCAGTCCTGTTTCCCTCCCACCTTCCCCCTCTTTATTTCCATCATTGCTAATGTTCTACCCCAGGTTGGCCTTCTTTGCAAGGCTCCTATAGGTTGGGGGCAAGAAAAAATGATGTAATGGCGTCGGCTGCCTCTCTTTATAGCCCTGGCTACTTGACGTCAGTCTCAGGTGACCTGCAACCGATGCAGGAGTGAAATCCTTTGCTCTGGTATTCGGGCCGGCTGAGGGCTACCCAGCAGGGATAACCCACAAATGGTGACTGCAACAGTGAATACACTCAAACATCTACATTTATTGTAAGTGTACACAACTGTACTTTTCCCCTGTCCCAAATTCCAGAGAACTTGACCATCTAAACCATCCTTCATCCATATACAGCCTAGCCAGCCTGCTGAGAATATCATATTTTCACAGACATGCCCCCTCAGAGTTCTAGGGGGCCATAAACCTTTTCCTAACAAATCTGCCCTTATCTGACATCCATTCATACTCTTCCCCTCAGCCAGATTGCTCTGTCCATCATGCTGACCCTTATTTTTCCTGTTTGACAACAGATAACCACATATGCCTAGGTTATCTCCATTATCCAAAATTATTATTTTATGGCTTGGGTATCCCTTCCCACATTCTCTGGTCTTCTGCAGCCTTCTCCTTGCAAGCTGTCTCATTTTCCTTTGGCTTTGCAAGATCTAGTTTACCAGGGAACTATCCAACCTGCTCCCTTGTCTTAGCAGGTAACAGTTTTTTATTCCAGAATGTTTCAGGTTCCCAGCAAGCAGGTGTCGTTGAGGCGCATTCTAAACCTGTCTTTTCTCAAAACCTTTCTCAAGGTTCCTACTTCTAGATTGCTTTCTCCAGACTCTCTTCCCTGTGTTGCTCCCCCAAGCCTTTCTGATATCTCTGGATTTGAAGGCTGCTTGCCTCCATGTTAATATTCAGAAGTTTTTACATTTATCTGTTTCTTCCTCTCATTACCAGTTCCCTGATTTGCCTTTTGGTCTTTCTACATCTCCAAGGGTTTTTTTTTATCAAATGTTTGGCCCCAATGGTAGCCTTCTGCAGACTTCAGGGAATTCAGATATTCCCTTATTTGGATGATCTTTTAATTCAAGACCCCTCTCAGCAGCACCTACTTCAGAATCTACGCTTCACTATGCTTCATCTGCCCAGTATGGGATTCACCCTCAATCTCAAAAGATCTGTGTTGACTCCATCTCAGGATTAAGTGTTTCTGGGTTGCAGGATTCAGACTATTCCAGTACTGGCTTGTCTGTCACTTCCCAAGGTCCTCTTTTTCACTCTTTATTTCAATCTCCTCTTCCATCTTCAGTCCTTCCTACAAAGAAGTTTCTGTGAACATTTGGATACATGACATTTACCATTCCCTTGGTTCCCTTTGCCAATTTTCGCATGAGGAAACTTCAGTGGTATCTTGAGACTGTTTGGCTCCAGCACTGCCATCTTCTGGAGAACCTGCTTCATCTCTTGCTTTATCTCACCTCTAATTGATCTGGTAAATTCACCAGATTTCCCTGAGTCCAGATCTGCCTTTGCAAGTTCCTCTTCCTACTCAGGAGCTTTACACAGATGCTTACACTCATGGCTCCAACAACCTAAAAGTCCAGGGTCTTTGTTCCCCTCAACAACTGGCAGACCATATCAGCATTAAGGAGATGAGGGCTCTACTTCTAGCTTTCCAGGTTTTTCACTGGTTTTGGACTCCAGGTCCTCTAAAGATTATTACAGACAATACCACAGTAATGTGGTACACCAGCAAGCAAGAGGGCACAAAATCTCACCTCCTTTGCAGACTAGCTCTTCAAGTTTGGAATTTTGCAGTCCACCATCACTTAGTTCTTCAGGCAATCTACATTCCTTCAGAGTGTAATCTGGTGCCAGACTCACTGAGCAGGTCCAGGACAAATCCTCACTAATGAATGCTTCACCTAGAGGTGTTTTTGGACATTTTACATTGGTGAGGTATTCCTCAAGTAGATCTTTTTTTGCCTCACCTTTAAACAGACAACATCCCTAGTTCTGTTCAAGACTGCCAAGTCCTCTGGCTTGAAAAGTGGACACTGTGCCTTTTTCTTGGAAGGGGATATTATATATGCCTTTGCCCATATACCTCTGCTACCAAAAGTCCTGCACAAGATCATATGGGACATGCCCAAAATCCTGCTGGTGACTCTGTTTTGGCCCAGACAACACTGATTTCCCCAGCTACTTCATCTGGCCAGGGGCATTCATTATGTTACCTAACAGGATGGATATTCTCACACAGGACAAGAGATCTCCAATTCACCCTCACTTGCCCACTCTTCACTTGACACTTAGGGGGATAGGGTTTTGAGTCCTTTCAGACACCAGTTTTCTGAGGAAAAGCTTTGCAGGAGGCCAGAAAACCCATTATAAGAAAATCCTTTATGTCTAAATGGAAAAGATTTTCTACATGATGTCTCAAGCAGGATCTGGACCCTTTCTGTAGGTATTCCAAGAGTCCTTTCTTATTTGTGTGAGTTGCTCAATTGAGGCTTGGTATATTCATCTGTTCAAGTTATTTGTCAGTCATTTCTAATTGTATGGATCTGAATCCATCTCTGTTTTTCAGTTTTGAAGTCAAACAGTTTTTAAAGGTGTCCTTTTCGATCTTCAAAAAATCCTATTCCTTCTTATATGGAAAATAATTCTGCTTTGGAGAAATTAACCCAGCCCCCTACTGAGCCTGCATTTTCCTCTTCTTCTTTGGTTTTGGAGTTCACCTACAGTCTGACAGAGTGCAACACCTGCAGTTTATGTTCATCGTGTTTCACTATTGCAGTCCTAACTAATGGATTATCTGGCTCCTGGTAGCCCTCAGTCGGCCAGAATACCAAAGGTAAGTAAAAATGACATTGGTTGCCATCGGTTGTAAAGGACGTCAGGGCGTCCGATACAAAAGGAGGCAGCCGATGTCACTTCCTCAGTCTTCCTTGCCGCGGAGCCCGAAGCAGAAGCTTTTCATGCACGAGTGCCAGTCGGCAGTTTACCTTTGTTGGTTTCCGACTACAAGAGTTGAAGTCTACTACAGCTAAGTAACTCCGTTTGGGATCCTCTTTTCTTGCCTTAACAAATGTCAGAAAAAGTTAATAATTGCCTTACCTGTGGTAAGCAGATTCCCCATAGAGATTTTCATTCTTATTGCATTATTTGTTTAGGCCTTGACCACAATGTTCCCAATTGTGATCTTTGTGCCTCCTTTAATCCACATACTATCCATCGTTGGGCTAAGATTTTGGCTAGGTATGTTGGAGTTTGACCTAAATTTGTTGGTATGGCATCCGCCAGTCTTCAGGCTTCGGATATTCCGAAGAAACGTAAGGATAAGGACTGCGACAGGTCTCAGAGAGCTAAGTCTTCGGATGATGTTAAGTTGGTTGTCAGTCAGGCAGTAGCCAGTGAGACGCCTTTGCAGTCTCTGCAGTCCGCAGATGTACAACCGCAGGCCTTGCTTGAGTCTGAGTCCCTTAGGCCTCCATTTTGCCTTCCTACCTGTCACCTCTTCTGCTAGAGCCGGAACTGCTAAGCTGACTCCGGTGTCTGAGGCCTCCGTTTTGCATTCTGACAGCAAACTTCTTCCTTCGACTTCTGCTGCAACTTCGGAGGTTGCCAGGCCTCCTGAGTCCTTCAGGCTTGCAGGTAAATCTTCCATTCGTAAGCCTGTTAAAAGGCAGGCTCCTGTTTCTTCTCGTTCTCAATCCTAAATGGTTAAAATGGCTAATGATTTGTTGACTGTTATTAGGGGTTCTCAGCCTCCTCCTACTAAAAGGAATAGGGATGTTTCTCCTGAAGTTTTGTCCTGTTCAGGTTCTGATTCTTCCAGTATTTCTGCTGATGAAGAGGAATTTTCTCAGGCTTTTTCTCCTTTTGAGGATTCATATGCAGAGGAGTCCATTACTTCGGCCTCTCCTCCAGAGGATTATTCTTTTGGTGATACTTTAAATATCCTCAGGAAACATTTTAAATGGGAAAGTCAGGATTATCCCCAATCTAAGAAACGGATTTGGGAGTTTCTGGATTTACCTCAGCATAAGCCTCTTGCTATTCCCCCGTGTTGGAAGTTGATGATGTTTTTCTGGAAAATTCCGTGACTCCATATTTGGTTCCTCCTGCTCCCAGGAAACCTGACAGGTACTACAGAGTCCCTGATTCTCATCTGTTTCTTTTCAGGAACCTGTTGGCGGATCCAGAGGTTATTTCTCAGGGCCCTAAAGGAGTTAAGGCCACTGTTACCAGGAATCCTTTTCCCTCTAACAGGGAATCTAGGAACCTAGATAGGTGAGGCAAGAAAGTTTATACCTCTGCCACCGTAGCTATTAGGGCTACCAATTGTCTTTTTCATATGCTGAAGTACCAGCAGCACACCTTGACGGCTATTAAGTCTAGGATAGCAAGTGTACCTCTTTTGGCAGAGAGTAAAGACATGCAGGATTTACTGAATTCCGCCAGTCTGGTCAATAAGCATTCTTTGCATTGTGGTTTTGACATCCTTGAAGCCTACAGCAGGGCTACGGCTACTGGATCTGTTATTAGAATGCACACTTGGCTCAGAGAACAGCCTCTTCCAGAACCTGTCAAGGCTAAGCTTTTGGATGTACCTTTGCATAAAGACAGTCTTTTTGACAGCAAATTAGAGGAGGTACTTAAGAAGATGGAGGATAAAGCCAAGTCCATGCAAACTGTTAAGGATTTTCTGCAAGTGCAACCCCCTCGCTTTAGCAGGAATTACCCTTCCAAGAGTTGGACCTTTCCTGATACCAGCAGACAGAACCGTTCCAGGACTAGAGGTTACAAATCTTCTAGGGGGCAGGCGGCTACCCCTCAAAGGTCTAGGCATTGGCAGGCTTCCACTTCTAAGGGGGGCAGCTCCAAGCTGCATCTCAATCAAAACACTCTCAATTACTTTTTACAACTTCTGCCTGTTATTGCTTGCCTGGAGTGTCCTTTAGGAGGAAGGTTGGCCCTTTTTGCAGATGTCTGGGCCACTATCACAGACGACAAATGGGTGCTCAGAACGGTGTCCCTGGGGCACAAGTTTTCTTTCCGCACCTTTCCAGCTCTTAAGGGATTCCAGGACGTTCCTCCAAACCAAAGGGCAGAAGTAGAAAAACAAATTTTGTCTTTGTCTCATCTGGGAGCAATAGAATCAGTTCCTGCTCGGCAGGTAGGCCAGGGCTTTTATTCCAGGCTTTTCCTAGTTCCAAAAAAGAAGGCACCTGGCATCCTATCCTAAATCATTCCATTCTGAACTCTTTTCTAGTAATTCCAAAGTTCAAAATGCTCACTCTGCATTAGTTGCTGCCACTGCTAGAAAAGGATTCCTGGCTGGTAACCTTGGATCTCAAAGTGGCTTATCTGCACATCCCTATCAGGGAAAGTTGCAGACAGTATCTTCGTTTCAGAGTAGGCAAGCAACACTATTAATTCTCTGCGCTGCCCTTTGGCTTATCTACTGCTCCCAGAGTCTTCACAAAGTGCCTGGCCCCAGTCATTGCTTTTTGCAGGCAGAAGAAAATTCATATTTACCCATACTTGGACGACTGTCTGATTCAAGCAACTTCTCAGGAACAGCTGTTAAAGGATCCGGAATTCGTAAAGACTCTTCTCTCTTCCCTGGATTTACACTCTCAATGAGGAAAAATCAAAAATGGTACCATCCAAGGAGATAACATTCCTGGGAACGAGTCTGAACACAGCCGCCCAGATGATGTATCTCACCCAGGAGAAGCAGACAACTCTTTCAGTTTACTTCAAGGACTTAGCAAGCCTGTCCCAGCTCCCTGCAAGGAAATACCTGCAAGCTCTGGGATTCATGGCATCTTGTATTCTCATGATTCCATATGCAAGACTGCATATGAGGAAATTGCAATGGTACTTCAAGAACATTTGGTGTCAACACACAGAGGACCTGGATGTGATGATTCCTCTGCTTCCATCTCTGCAGATGAAGTTTCTATGGTGGACAACAGCCTGTCTACAAAACAAAGTCATGCCTTTTTGAACACCTCCTGCCACTCAAGTTCTGACTACAGATGCATCGGACTATGCCTGGGGAGCACACCTGGATGGCAGATGCATACAGGGATGTTAGAACGCCCAGCAGATGCACCTGCACATAAATCTAAAAGAGTCGATTGCAGTTCAGCAGGCCTTACTAGCTTTCCAGCATCTTCTTTCCCCAGGGACCCTGCTTGTCAGAACAGACAACACCACAATCATGTGGTACATCAACAAGCAGGTAGGGACTCACTCTTACCCCCTGTGCAGAGAAAGCATGAATCTTTGGTCCATGGCAGCATCCCTGGACCTGCATGTCCTAGCTCAGTTTCTTCCAGGAAGGCTCAATGTTTTGGCAGGCCAGTTGAACAGGCAAACCCTGGATCCTCACAAGTGGCAGCTGAACAGAGCAGTCTTTTACAGCATCATTCAACGTTGGGGCACGCCTCAGGTGGATCTTTTCTCGTCCCCAGACAACCATCTTCTACCTCTCTTTTGCACCAGACAGCACCACAGCAGAGCCTGGAAAGTGGATGCTCTGTCCTTCCCTTGGACGTTGCTATCAGTGTACGCCTTCCCTCCTCTTCCCAGAGTATTAGTGAAGATCAGGGACGAACGACCAGGGACTATTCTCATAGCTCCGGACTGGCCCAGACAGCATTGGTATCCGCTGCTTCGCAGTCTGTCCCTTTTTCCTCGTTGGCATCGACCTAAACCTTATCATCACAATGAACAAAACATGCTGGAGGGATAGGTTCCTGACCCAGGGACTCCCCATACTCTGGAATAGACTGCCCATACATGTCAAGCAGAGTGCCTCATTGGCCCTCTTCAAAAGGAACTTTGATGATTGGATGGGAGATAGGAAATTCACCCCGGGGATCATGTCAGTCGCCCTGCTAGACAGGGGCCCAGAGAAGTAAATATTGTGGGAAGAAATATCCAGGGAATTGTTATGGCTAGGCTTGCATAGGCCTTAGAGCCGATAGCCTAGTATCAACCCATGAACCTATAAGCCAGATCTTTTGGTTCAGGAAAGGGGAAACATTCTACATCCTCACCTTCAGTCTCTCCATTTGGCAGCATGGCTCATTGCATGACTCCTTCCCTTTCTTCCTCCCTTTCCCAACAGGTGGTTGACGTGCTGATGGAGGCCAGGAGGCCTAACACTAGGAAGTCCTACGCTGGCAAATGGGAAAGGTTCTCTCAATGGATGCAGGCTAGAAGGGAATCTGCTTCTCAGCCTACCCTTCCTCTGATCCTGGAATACCTGGCTGATTTGCTTCAGGGTGGTCTTTCTTTTTCCTCTATCAAGATCCATACTTCAGCCATTTCTGCTCATTGTTCTCTTGAACAACCCATTTTCTCTCATCCCCTGATGAAAATGTTTCTCAAAGGTGCTTGCAACTTAAAACCTCCCAGAAGAGCACCTACTCCGGCATGGAATCTTAATTTTGTTCTAGAGAAACTCACTCTTCCTCCTTTTGAGCCAGCTGCCTCTGCAGATTTAAAGTTTCTCTCTTGGAAGACCGCCTTCCTCTTGGCTGTAGCTTCAGCAAGGAGGGTTTCAGAGCTGCAAGCTTTGATGGCCGTGGAGCCTTTTCTTATTTTCCATGCAGATAGAGTCTCTCTGAGAACTAATCCCTCCTTTATGCCTAAGGTGGTTTCTAGCCTGACTCTTAATCAGTCCATACATCTTCCTACCTTCTTTCCTAATCCTTGAAGTAAAGGTGAAAGGATCCTACATTCTCTTGATATTCACTGACAGCTCAGGTTTTACATGGACAGGACTAAAGACCTTCGGAAAACAGCACAGTTGTTGGTCAGTTTTGCCCCTGGAGCCCAGGGCAAGGCTATTTCTAAGCAAACCATTTCTAAATGGATTGCACATTGCATTACTTTTTGTTATTCCTTTCATTGCAAAGCTACTCCTCAAGGGGTTAGGACCCACTCAACTAGAACGGCTTCCACTTCTGCAGCTTTTCTAAGGGGTGTCCCTACTAAAGACATTTTGAAGGCTGCCACATGGTCTTCTTTTCACACTTTCACAAAACATTATAATTTGCCTCTGTTTTCCAGAGCCAGGGCAGGGTTTGCCACTGCTGTGTTGCAAGGCATTATCTCTAACCCTTGATGCTGTTGGTTCCTCCCCCCTTTTTCTCTGGGCTTTGGTAATCAACCCATTAGTTAGGACTGCAACATTGAAACACGATGAACATAGTACAGTTGTGTACACTTACCATAAATGTAGATGTTCGAGTGTATTCACTGTTGCAGTCCTGGTTTCCCTCCCTTCTTCCCCTTTTTTGGTCCTCTCCCATTCTCTTTTCCTGAGGTACAGGCTGAATTTGTTATTTGCCAAATTTATTTTTGGTTTAAGCCTTATTTTCTGGGGGCTCCTGACTGTTATGCCAAGAAAGACTGAAGAAGTGACGTCGGCTGCCTCCTTTTGTATTGGACACCCTGACGTCCTTTACAACCGATGGCATTTTTACTTACCTTTTGGTATTCTGGCCGACTGAGGGCTACTGGGAGCCGTATAACCCATTAGTTAGGACTGCAACAGTGAATACACTTGAACATCTACATTTATGATAAGTGTACGCAACTGTACTTTCTTACAAACTAAATGGATCCCGTTCACTTTCCCAAGGGAATCTGTGTCAGTTCCCCACGGTCAAAAAAATGCTCATTGAGTGACCCCACACTTTGACATCTCCTATGATCAATCAGCCACCCGGAAATTATACACATTGTCACAAAGAGTGAAACCTGATCTCTTTGTCAGGCATCTCCTAAATTTGCCCATTACATGCAGAGTAACTGGGCAGCTCAAAACAAGTGTTTTTTTGTTTTTTTTTTTGCACTGGGGCAAGCTGTCTTCCATTCCCTCCCCACTCCTGAACTTGTATATTCCAATTTCATAGTTGCAAAGCACTGGGGACAAGAAACACTTCCAAAAAAAAAACAGTGCACAGGTGTCTTGGACAGTTACTTGTTTTGCCCTGGTATGAGCAGGTAAGTGGTTTTCCAAGATTTAGCTAATCAAGGACACATGGCAGTGCTTTGAAAAGCCCTGTCATAAGTGATCACACTTGCTAAACTAAACACTGGAAAGATGTTAAACACAGCTAAAACTAAATGGCCACACTTGCTGAAAGTAATAAAAAATATCCAACCCAACTAAATAAAAAAGAAAGAAATCAAGTCTTTCTATACTCACTGCCGGTTACATATACTAACTCTGAGACTGCACTAACACAAAAAAAGGTCAACAGTTGGAATTATGTAATACTGACTTTTCCCTGTACTCTGTGCTTGCACGATCTCTGACGGAGCTGTCTATGTGGTGAGCTACAGTACACAAATGTACTACTCAGTGAACCAAGCACTATTTTGACAGCTTTAGCGAGTCAGACTCGATTGACTAAAGATTTTCTGATCATTCACATGATACAGGTTGGGAGTGCTACTAGCCAAATTACTAAATTATTATTATTATTATTATTATTATTATTATTATTATTATTATTACTATTATATTATTATATTGTATTATTTTTATTACTTAATTATTAAATTGAATTACTAGCATAAGAGCTTGAATGAAATGGTAGTGGCACTAGCCATAATACCATGCAGAAATGATCTAAGACAGAGCATGCTGCAGAAGGTGATGGACAATGCCAAAGTAATGTGATAAATGGGCAGACGAAGAAACTTGTGCATACATTTGTGGGGAATCACAACCAGTCCTTTGGACATTGATTTTCTCCAGAACATTACACAAAATTATAATGTCTTGTGCAGTGCTTGTGTTCTTTCATATACCTACCTATCAGCACAGTCTGCTGTAGATTCTAGCAAAGGGTGCTAAAAAAATAATTCTTCAGTCTATTTTCTAAAACACTTGTCCTGTTGAGGATAGTAGTAATAAACTGAGAAAGCTAGGTAAGACTTTCTTATCTCCAGCAAAATCTTCTGGCTCATTCTGTAGATTCCAAAGGAAGCTGAGAGAGAAAATCAAGTATGCCTTCATCCTGTCTGAGGGGCATCCTTACTAGGTGGACAGTTCACCTCAAGCAGAGCCTTTCAACCCAAAAGATCAGTGGCTGTACTTTAAGATCCTTCTAGATTGATGAACTTCTCACACTATCACAGAATGAGCCTAGATTCCCTGGGAAAGGACTTCAGTTCTGCAACTTGTATCCCTGTTTCTATCCTTTCAGTCACTACCTAAAGTTCATGACTATAGGTGAAGTGTGATGTAGCTAGAAAAGTATTTTGACAGCTATGTTCTTAGACTAAAGTCCTCACTTCACTACCACAGTCCAGTAAACCACTTATAGTAGTATCAGTGCGACATCCATCCACTGATCTGTCTTCTGATTCTACTTTTTCTCATGAATATGATCTTAAGATATTTAAGCTCTTCTTTGGAATACCTATTCTCCCCATCAGTTGCACAGAGCAATCCACTCTTTTCTGAGAGAGAACCCTGGCCTCTCACTCAGAGGTGCAAATTTTCATCCAATATGTTTCCCACTTAGCACTGAGCTACAGCATTTCATTTTGAAGATCAGGTACATGAGGCTAGGAGGACAGTATCATCCTCAGGCAACAGAGATGCAGCCCTCATGGGGTCATGCTGGATACTCTGTGAAATTTGACTGGATCTTAATGTATTATTCATGAAAATCATGAAGAGGAAAAACCTTTGAAATCCTCTGCTCACCTTAAATTTATCTGTTATAATGTCTAGAACATATAACTGTTGATTTTCTAATACAGGGATTGAATAACATGCAGCAGCAGGAGCCTTTGGGCCCTTTCCTTCTCCTACAAATAATTCAGGGTTATGTTGTCATATGCCTTATTTAGATCCATAAAACAATTGTAGACAGTACTGCCAGACTCCCACGACCCTTTCCAGTTTCTCTGTAAGGTCAGTGGGTTGAGCTCCTGTTCCATGGCCAGGGCAATATCATTGTTCCTCCTAATTCAGAAGCTCAAATGCCAGTTAAGTCTCATTTGCAGCACCCAGGCATAATCTTTCCAAGGAAAGCTGAGGTGCATGATCCCTCTATGATTAGAACACACCCTTCTGATTCTCATTTTGAAAATGGGATCCATTGCCCTAGTTTTCCAGTCCATATATAGTGTCTTTATCTTCAGCACAACATTGAAAAGACACTTTAATCACAACACTCAACAGCGTCTGTTGCCTTCATCATTCCTGCCATATATTATCTTCTGCTGTAACCATGAAATTGTTAACTTACCGACCACCTTTACAAGAAACAGTCAGTCTGACAGTTGTTTCTGGGACTCTTTCTCCAGTACATATCTTTTCACAGTCAGTTGTTCCTTAAATTGTCTCACCTCTCAATAATGTTTGTAGTTAACCTCATAATTTCTTCATGTTTGCTGATAAACATATAGGCAGTGTTCTGCCTCTCCCTCTTGAGTCACTGGATAATTTATCTGAAAGTCATTCGGTATGGTAGTTTTAGACTCTTTCTATACCTAGACCTTTATGTTGACAACTGCCACAGCTACTACCTTTCTGGCTTGTTAGTAGCTATCAGTCTTTTGGGATTACTTCCCTGTTGGCATTGTGTTGTAGGTCTCATTACTTAGTCTGATGGCTTTCCTTCTACCATCATGAAAAGTACCACCCATCTTCTTGTTGCTGTCAACGTTTAATATCTTAAACAAGAATGCCCTTCCATATCACTGTTGCAGTAATCTTTACAATAGGGATTCCCTGCCTAGGGCAGCCCAATGTCCGGCCAGTATAGAAAAGCTTTTAGATTGTAATGGGTGCACCGTACATCACACATATGCTCTCCTTGCATGGGGTAAGGCATAAAGGTGACTTCTGTATGTACTATCGTCAGAACTTCTTTGTTGCCAGTTCGAATGTCAGTCTAAACGCTCGTTCGACTTCTGGTTTCCAACCACTTTGAGATAAGTGCTCCATTGGGGCTTTTGTTTTTCTTATCACGTTTTTGCTTTGTTTTAGTTGTTGGTTTCATGTCATAGGGGAAATGCCAGTGTGGGAGATAGATTCTTCATAAAGATCGTCACTAGCAGTATTGATTTTGCTTAGGTGCTTCCCACGACCATACGTCTTGTACTATTTGCCAAGCTTTTGTTCCTAAGACATTGCATAATCTGCTGTCTTACTTAGCTGTTTATTTACAAAACCAGCGTCTTAGGTTTTTGTCTAAAGGCACTATGGAAGGATCTTCCCAGCCTGAGGGTCAGCCGTCTATGAAGAAGAAGACAAAGAAAGCTCAGTCAGATTCTTTAGCTGTGCCACCTCAGCCGGATGTCTCCCTTCAGGCTAGTGAAAGCCTGGAGGACCATCTGGTTTATCCGTTGGTTTCCTGATTGTGACTGCTTCAGAGGGCATCATGGATCTGGCTTCATGCACATCAATGGAGGCCTTGCAGATGTCCACTTCAGATGTTCATGGGGAACCACAGCTGATAATTACTGAAGGGCCTAGGGGTGTTCCTCAGATTTTGGTAAGGAAAGAGATACCAACTACACTAACTAAATGCTCTCGGGGGTCAGAGCCTCCTAAGATCTTTAAGGCTGACATTCCCTTAAAAAAGAAGCAAAAAACCAAGCATGTGTTTTCTACTCGTAAAGACCCTCAGATTTAATGGCAAAATTTCACTCAAGGTCTGTTTAATGCCCTTATGGCTCTGAAGCCTCCTCAAGGGGTTTCTGTTCCTGCTCGACCCTGGTCTTCTACAGCTCTTAAGAGGCATAGGGAGCAAATTTCCTCTGATAAAGAGTAAGATTCTGATGGAAGAACCACTGACTTATTCTTCCCTGATTCCTTCTCCCTTAGATTATGCCTCTGAAGAAAAGGAGTATATTAGCCAAGAATCTCCTTTTGAGGAGATTTCTCTTGGTGACACAATTTCCTGAATGATGGAGTTTTTTTAATAGGATTGTGTTCAGGTGTCTGATGTTCAGAAGAGGTACTATGAACGTTTGCAAATGGAGTCTCCTAGGCACTCTGCTGTCCCTCCTGTTCTTGCTGCCTTGCTGGATGTCTTTTCCACTGCTTCTTAAGCTCCTGATTCCCAGCCTCCTGCTTCCCAAAACACTGATACTTTTTTATAAGGTGCCTGATCATTGCAAGTTTCTTTATAATTGCTCCACTGCAGACCCTTCTGTGGTTTTGGTCGCCTCTGACAAGCCTTCTAAATTGTTTGTTGCCTACTACGAAGTTGCATCCCTCTGACAAGGACAGCAGAACTATAGAAAGGCTGGGTAAGAAATGTTATACTGCTACCCTGGCCTTTAGAGATGTAAACTATCAGACCCATTTAACCAGATATAGTTTGGCTGTTCTCTCTCAGGCCTGTCAGATTATTTCAGCTCTTCCTGACTCTGAGGGGAAGACTTCAGCTCTTTCTTTATTGGTGATGTCTTCTCAGGTTGCTTGCCATTCCACTAAATGCAGCTGATGCTTCATCTACGGCTGCCATCTTTGGTTCTGTATTGAGGAAAGGTTCCTGGCTTGAGCTTCAACCTTTGCCTGATGATATTAAGGCTAATTTGATGGATGCTCCTCTAGATAGCAAACATCTGTTTGGTGCTGCTGAGTTGTTTAAGTCCCACCAGGAAAAGGGTAAAGATTTACAAGATCTGAAACAAATTTTTGTTTCACCTGTTCCTAGATTTCAAAGGAATTACCCTAACAAGCCTGCTTCTGTTCGTAGATAGTCTCATCCTCCCCCCAAAGGCAGAAAGGGTGGTAGAAAGGCTCCTCCTGCTAAGGCTACCCAAACCCCTTCAACTCAGAAACCTCCTTTTTCAGACAAACCAGATGATGTCTGGCTATTGGCTATCCTTGCACTGCTGTTCTCAGTCACATTCCTCTCTCTCTCTTCGTCTTTCCCTGTCCTTTCCTGTTTGGTTGAAGATCACCCAATATTCCTGGGTTCTTTCCATAATTCGCCAGGGCTACTACATGGTTTGGAAGTCCCCCCCCCTTTTTGGGCATTCCTCAGCCTCCTCAGGAACAACTGCTCTTTTTTCCAGAGGTACTTCAGGGTCTTTTGGCTCTGGGAAGTATTCAAGAAATTCCAACTCCTCAGAGGGGGAAGGGGTTTTACTCCTAAATGCTTTTCATCCCCAGGAAAGAAGGCACCCGCAGACCCATTCTAGATCTCTCTTGGCTAAATACTTTTTGAAGGTTCTTTCCTTTGGGATGCTATCCCCTTTAAACCTTGTTTCCTGTTCTACTTCCTCAGTCTTTTCTAGTGTTCTTGGATCTCAAGGATGCTTATGTGCATATCCCTAGTAATCCCCCTTTTAGGAAGTTTTTACGTTTCTCTGTTGCTTCCTGGTATTTTCAGTTCTCTGCTTTGCCCTTTAGCTTCTCTACTACCCCAAGGGTCTTCACCAAATGCCTTGCCCCCTGTGACTGCTTTCTGCAGATTCAGAGGAATAGAGATATTTCCTTACCTGGACATCCTGCTTATTCAGGTCTCTTCTCCAGAGATTCTATTTCAGCATCTAAACTTTATTTGTCTCCTGCAAAGTCTGGGGTTTACTGTAAATTTCCAAACATCATTCCTGATTCCTTCCCAGGATCATGTTTTTCAAGGTTGCAGGCTCCAGACTGTTCTAATGCTGGAATCACTGCCTCCTCCCAAGGCTTTAATGCTGATTTCTTTCTTTCAATCCCTTCTTCCTCTGGCTTCATTTATATCCAGGGAGTTTCTCAAGGATCTGTGTTACATGGCTTCCACCATTCCTATGCTTCCTCTGGTCAAGCTTCATATGAGAAAACTCCAGTGGCTTCTAAAGTCAGCCTGGGTTCAACATTCTTATCCTGTAGGTAGTACAGTTGTGTAGCATCTTACCATAATGCTGCTGCAGTATTTTTAATGATATGGGATTCCCTGCCACGGATGCCAGACATCCAGCCAGTCTTCCAAAGACTTCTGAATTTAAAAGGTATGCTGAACCGTCACCATACGCCCACTGCGTAATGTAAGGCATAAAGGTGACATTCAGGCTTACGAAAAACAAAACTGTACCAGGAGGAACATCAGTCCAAGGAACCCAAGAGGTATTGTGTACATCGAGGAAGGCAAAGAACTAGGGAGATGGAGGGAGGGAGCGAATACTGCAGCAGTAAAGGCAAAGACATCTACCTTTATGGTAAGATTTTATAGAACTGTACTATGTCCTTACATTCACTGCTGCAGTATTCTTAACAATATGGGAGAGTGCCAAAGCTCAAGAGGAAACTTGTGAGAAGGAAAGGACAGAAGAGTCCCCTAAAAACCATGAAGAATTGAACTAGCAAAACCAGTCCCGGCACTAGAGATACCATCCAACTTGTAGTGCTTGGTAAAGGTATGCACAGAAGTCCAGGTAGCTGCTTCAAAAATAGAATGAATACCTAAGCCTTTGAAAAAAGCACTAGAAGAAACCACAGCTCTAGTAGAATGAACCTTAATTGAAAAAGGAAGGCTGTTGCCATGAAAAGTGTAACAAACCTTAGAAATCCAAGAAGAAATAGTTTGCTTAGCTACAGCAAGCTCCAAAGATCTAGAATGAAAAGAAACAAATAACCGATCAGATTTTCTGATAGACTTGGTCATATCCAAATAAATTCTAAGTTGTCTATGCATGTCCAAAGTATGCATCACATCAGTTTGCGGAGGGGGGGGGGAAGTAGGCAGATTAATAGACTGATTAAGTGATGGCTCATTAACCACCTTTGGCATAAAGGAAGGATTAGTGCGCAAGAACACTATCCGCATGAAAAATAAAAAAAGGAGGACAAGCCATAAGGGCTTGCAACTCAGACACCTGTCTGGCAAAAGTAAGCCCTAACAAAAGAACAGTCTTCCAGGAACAATGCTGCAAGAAAGCTGAAGCAGCACGCTCAAAAGTCAACTTCTTCAAAACAAAATTAACATCCCAGGGAGGAGGAACAGGCTTCCTGTGAGGTTTAATATTAAGGACACCTTTAAGAAATTGTATAGCTTTTTCTCCTCCTATATTCCTGTTAGATTTGAGGAGAAACAATCAGAGATAGCTAATAGGTGTGCCTTAATAGAAGAGTCTGCCAAACCAGCATTGAGCAACTCACACAAATAAGAAAGAACCAAAGGAGCATCCTCAGTAAGTGGGTCCAGGTTACAAGAGAGGCACGAAAAAGAAAACCTCTTCCATTTGGATAAGTAGGATTTCCTAGTCATAGGTTTCCTGGCCTCCTGCAGGACTTGCAGCACATCCTCAGAAAAAAAGGTGTCTATGAGGAATCAAAAGCCTGTCACCCAATCTCAGTTGAAGCGTGGACATGTGAGGATGGATAAGATACCCCCTTGTCTTGTGTGATTAGATCCACCTTGTGAGGTAACTTGAGATGATTGCCCCTGGCTAGATGCAGAAGAAGAGGGAACCACTGCTGTTGTGGCCAAAAGGAAGTAACCAACATGATTTTGGGAGATTCCTGGAATGCATAAAGAAACATACCCTTCTAAGAGAAGGTGAGGATGTCTACCTTCTATACCAGAGGAGCTGGGACTCTGGCACAAAACAAAGGAAGTTGTCTTCAGAGGGGAGGCAAAAAGATCCTTGAGGAATACCCCCTGGTGAATAGTGTCCAGAAGCACATCTCTGTGAAGCATCCATTCGTGGGACTGAGTTAAGGACCTGCTCAGAGTGTCTGCCACAATGTTCTGACTGGAGAGGATATAAAATGCCTGAAAAGTCAATCGGCACTTAACAGCAAGATCCCATACCAAAAGTGCCAACAGGCAAAGAAGATAAGATGTCGTTCCTCCCTGCATGTTGATATACCACATCACAGTGGAAATGTCTGTGAGTACTTTGAGAAGTCCCGTAGAAAGCAGAGGTTGAAAAGCCTGAAGAGCCAGCAGAAGAGCTCTCATCTCTTTGACATTGATGAGCTCCTTCTGCTGACGAGGCGACCACACCCCCTGTACCTTTAGGGAGCCAAAAGATGCCCCACATCCCATGTCTGAGGCATCCATGAACAATTCCTGAGAATGAAGAGGGGATGAAAAGGGATCCCTGGCTTCAGAGACAACTGCTCAATTCATCAGAGAAATTCCTGTCTGAGGCAAGGAAAAAGTGGAACTACAAATTCTCGAGGATGAGCATGTTGAAGCCACACTGATTTCAGAAACCACTGAAGCTTTCTCATATGAAGTCTGCCTAGAGGAAGCATCGGAGTAGTGGATGCCATGAAACCCAGAGCTCTCAGAAACCCCCTGGCAGTAATGAAAGCCAGAGGAAGAAGAGTATGACATAAAAAACGAGAGTTGAGGCCTTAGGGGGTAGGGATGCAAGCACTGGCACCAGCTGAATCCTGCAACCCAGACAAACATGATCCTAAGGAGTTAGAGAAGACTTAATGAAATTTACTCTGAACCCCAGGCTCTGAAGAAGGGCTACGGCAAAATAAAGATTTTGCAAAAGGGTCTCTGGAGAGGATGCCTGAATCAACAAGTCACCCAAGTAAGGAAAATTTGGATCCCTTGAAGTCTGCAAAAGGCAGTCGCAGGAGCAAGGCATTTGATGAACAGCCTTGGTGCAGTAGAAAGGCCAAAGGGCAAAACAGAGAACTGAAAATGCCAGGAAGCAAGAGAGAAACGCAAAAACTTCCTGAAAAGAGGATGGATCGGAATATGGAGATAAGCATCCTTGAGACTAGAGACACCATATATGCTTGAGGGAACAAGAGAGGAAACAGAACCTAAAGGGACAACATCCGAAAGGAAGGTACCTTTAGGAAAGTAATTACATGAAAGAGGTCTAGAATAGGTTTCCAAGTGTCCTCTTTTCTGGGCACTAGAAACAGTCAGGAGTAGAACCCTTTCCCCCTTTGGGACACAGGCACCTCTTGAATAATACCCTGAGACAAGAGATCTTGAAGAACTTCTGGTAAAAAGGGACGATGTTCCTGAGGCAAAGGAGGACAGGATTTCCACACCTGAAGTACAGTTGATGAATGATTGACAGAACCCAAGACTCCTGAGTAATCTGAAGCCAAACAAGAGAAGAAAGTGAAAGGTGAAGAGAAAGAGCAATGTGGCTAGGAAGGGATGGATAGTTACACAGCATCTGATGTTCTTTGTGTTTCACTGTTGCAGTCATTACATTTGGGTTATCTGCTTGCAGGCAGCCCTCAGCCGGCCTGAATACCAGAGTCTTGGATTCCTGCGTCGGATGCTGTCTCTTCTTCCATGACATCAGGTCATCAGGGGTATAAAACATGCAGCCAATGCCATTACATCAGTCTTTCTTGCTGCCCGGTGCCTGAAGCAGAAGCAGTTCACAAGTGCCGGTCGGCCGACTCCTGAAATTTTCATTTTTGAGTTTCAGAACTGAAGTCTTCAAAAAAGCTAAGTACCCTGTTGGGGATCCTTTTTCTTGCTTTTAACCAATGTCAGTAAAAGTTAACAATTGTCTTACCTTTGGAAAGCAAATACCTTATAAAGATTTTCATTCAAAAAAGCTAAGTACCCCATTGGGGATCCTTTTTCTTGCTCTTAACTGATGTCAATAAAAGTTAACAATTGTCTTACCTTTGGAAAGCAGATATCTTCTAAAGATTTTCTTTCATACTGCATTCCTTGCTTAGGCCCAGACAACATCCCTCGCTGTCGTTTTTTTGCCTTATTCAACCCCTGAGCTATTCGTCATCGGTCTATTTTTTTAGCACATTATTTTGGTACTCGGTTTAACTATCCAGAAATGGCTTCAGTAAGCCATCCGACCAACTTTACTTCCGTTAAGCTAGTTGCCAGTTTGCCGGTACTCAGTGAGGTGCTTTTGCAGCCCCTGATACCTACTACTTCAGATTCGCAGGCCTCTACTGAGACACATTCATAGTCCAGTATGCCGCGAGATGTTTCTTCGACTGTGGAACCTGCGGATGTCTCTGCCTTGGATGGGTCCGGAGCCGCTGTGCAGGCACCAGCTTCTGAGGGTGTATTCAGGCCTACAGACTTGCATTTCAAACTGACGCCATCTTCTTCATCAAGGCCTAAAACTCGACCCGCGCCTAGAAAACCGACGTCCAAACCACACGGTCAGGCCCATATGCCTAAAAAACAAATGATAAGAATGGATGAAGACCTTATTACTTTAATTAGGGGAAGCCAGCCTTCCCCCTCTAAGAGACCTAGAACTGATTTTCCTTCTGTTTCTTCTGATCAGGATTCTGAAATTTCTGTTTCTTCTGATGACCAGGATTTGCCCTTATCTACCTATGAGGATTCCGATGCAGAAGATTCCATTCCCTCTTCTTCCCCTCCAGAAGATTTTTCTTTTGGTGAAACCTTGCACTCTCTTAGAGAGCATTTCCGCTGGGAAAGCCAGGATTACTCTGACTCCATAAAGAGGCTTAGGAAATTCTTACTCCTCCCTCAACACAGGCCTTTAGCTATCCCTCCTGTTCTGGACATTGTAGATGATGCCTTCTTGGAATCTAGCCTGGCCCCAGACACTTTACCCTCCAGCTCCCAGAAAACCTGACAGGTATTACAGAGTACCTGACTCTCACAAGTTCCTCTTCAAGAATCCTACTGCGGATTCAAAGACCATTTCCCAAGGGCCAAAAGGCATTAAGGCTACTACTGCCAAAAACCCTACCCACTCTGATAGAGATTCCAGGGCCTTGGACAGATGGGGTAAGAAGGTATACACTTCTGCTACTTTGGCCATCAGGGCCTTAAACTGCCAGTTTCATATGTTAAAGTATCAGCAGCATATTGTGGGACTAATTAAACAGAAAATTATGTTGATTCCTGACTGTGCTGAACATAAAGAATTACAAGATTTAATGCATTCTGCTGAGCAAGTTGGTAAACATACTTTGCAATGTGGTTTTCACTCTTTAGAAGCATCTTGCAGGGCTGCGGTCACTGGGTCTGTACTTAGAAGGCAGGCTTGGCTTAAGGAGCAAAACTTGCCAGATGATGTTAAAGCTAAATTACTGGATCTTCCTTAAACCAGGACCACCTGTTTGGCAACAAAGCAAAAGTCCTCAAAAAGATGGAGGAAAAAGCTAAATCTATGCAAACTGTTAAAGATTTCCTGCAAGTACAGCCTCCCAGATTTAGTAGGCATTGGCCTTCCAATAATTGGTCCTTTCCAGTCTCTTCCAGGCCTTCTCAGTCAAAACCCAGGAACAGCAGACCACCTAGGCTACAATCTCAAGGTACACACAGGTCTAAGCAGTGGGGGGCTCCTACTTCCAAAGCTGGAAGTAGTAAGATTCCCCCCATGGAAAAATGTCACAATGACTTAACCTTAACCCTTCCAAGCCCTGATCAACTGCCTGTTCCCTTAGGGGGGAAAGATTGCCCTGCATGCAAAAAACTGGGAACTCATTACCCAGGACAAATGGGTTTTAAATATAGTTTTCCAAGGATACAGATTCCACTTCCACACCTTACCAACCCCAAACGGTTGTCCAGACCTACCCCCAAATCAGTGGGCAGAGGCTCAAAAGCAGGTTCTCTCTCTTCTAAGTATCAGGGCTATTCAACCTGTCCCAGCAGAAGAAAGGGGACATGTTTTTTACACAAGACATTTCCTGGTACCCAGAAAAGACAGCTCCTGGCATCCTATCCTTGACTTCTCTATTCTAAACACCTTTTTGGTAATCCCAAAATTCAAAATGCTAACACTTCAACAGCTGCTTCCTATGCTAGGCAAAGATGCCTAGTTGGCAACCTTAGACTTAAAGGAAGCTTACCTGCACATTCCAGTAAGGGAATCTTGCAGGAAATACCTACGCTTCAGAGCAGGCTCCATGCACTATCAGTTATCTGCACTTCCCTTTGACTTATCTACTGCGCCCAGGGTATTCACAAAGTGTCTAGCTCCAGCCATTGCATTTTGCAGGCAGAGAAATATTTAGTATACCCATACCTGGACGATTGTCTAATTCAGGCAGAAAGCCAGGACATGCTATTAAAACATCTGACATTTGTAAAGAAGCTTCTAACCTCGCTGGGGTACACCATAAACGAAAATAAATCTCATCTAGTAGCCTGCTAACAAATTGTATTCCTGGGAGCAAGCTTGAACACAACTTCCCAGATGGCTTACCTCACGCCAGAGAAACAAGTTTATTTAGGTTCATAGGTTCATAGGTAGGTACTAGGCTATCGGCCCTATGGCCCATACAAGCCTAGCCAAAAAATGTACCCTTGCTTTCGCCACCCAAGAAAATTATTTTCCTGTGCCCCTGTTGAGCAGAGCCACAGAAGTGATCCCTGGGGTGAATTTCCCATTTCCCATCCAGTCATCAAGATTTTTCTAGAAGAGTGCTAATGAGGAGCTCTGTTTGACATAGATAGGTAGTCTGTTCCAGAGTATGGGAAGTCTCTGGGACAGGAATCTATCCCTCCAGCATGTTCTGTTTATTGTGGTGACAAGGTTTAGGTCCCTAGAGCGTGTAGCTCGGAGGGATTGGGATTTCTTTAAGTGGAGCATGTCCAACAGCTCTGGGTTTGACATAGCTTTGCATGTTAGGCAGAGATCGCCCCTGAGTAGGCGATATGTGACGGAGTAAAGCTGTAGTTTTTTGAGACGGTCTGCATAGGGCATCTGTTTGAGGCCAGTAATCCTCTTTGTGAGGTAATTCTGTGGTCTTTCCAGTTGTTGTAGATGTCTTGTGAGGTACATACCAAAAGGGGCGTTGTACTCTATAATGGGGCTAATGAGTGATGAAAGCGAGGTTACTAATCCTCCCTGCTTGTACCGCCATTTTTTGAATTTGCTGCTGTGTACAGAATCCCAGACGGTAGACTCCCGAGCAGGGTACTGACCATAGTGTCTGCCCCTTTGGCGAAAACACACAAGACCCTCCCAAATGATAGTCGCTATCAAATACAGAAAGCACAGTTAAGCTGTGACCACCTGAAGGACTACAATAATTAAAATAAAGCTGACAAGGTACTGACCATAGTGTTTGCCTTTGGAAAACACACAAGACCCTCCCAAACGATAGTCGCTATCAAATACAGAAAGCACAGTTAAGCTGTGACCACCTGAAGGACTACAAGAATTAAAATAAAGCTGACAAGGTACTGACCATAGTGTTTGCCCCTTTGGCGAAAACACACAAGACCCTCCCAAACAATAGTCGCTATCAAATACAGAAAGCACAGTTAAGCTGTGACCACCTGAAGGACTACGATAATTAAAATAAAGCTGACAAGGTCAATATTTATAAAACTATTCCACATAAAAGCATTTGTAATTAGTCACGGATTATACTACCGTTCTGGGTTCAGTGCATGGCAGTAAACCACCCCACCAAACTCCTATACTATAAATCTTTCTTAACACTAATACTATTATGAAGTAAGTCTACCACTAATAAAAGTATTTGAACTCTGTAGCTCTCTACTGTGACTTACCATATCTCCTGTATTAGTCACTGGCACCTAGAAAGTCTGGAGCTGAATACCCTCTCAACTCCTCCCCTTACCTCTGTCGTAAGCGAGGTTACTAATCCTCCCTGCTTGTACCGCCATTTTTGAATTTGCTGCTGTGTACAGAATCCCAGACGGTAGACTCCCGAGCAGGGTACATAATCTAGCATTTCTATACTTCTCACTGTAAATATCTCTTGACGACCAAAAGTAGAACTAGTACTGCTAGTGTTTGTGTATTTTTTGGCTTATTTAGAGTGGTAAAACTAGTCAAACGATGTTAGTCTGTAAATGAATAGCCTGTTCCTGAGCACATATCTGTAAAATACCTCTAAGCGACCATTAGTTAGACTACTTACTGTTTGAATTGGGTATTTTGTGTAATCCTGTAGGTAGCGCTAATCAGACTGTAAAAGTTATATATAGTACTGCATGTTTTATTATATATATCTGTAAATATCGCTTGTTGCATTTATACAGCATATAGTTGTTATTACTGTTGTGTACTTAAGGCCAATCTAGAGCAGTCGCTCAAACCACACTGTGTTAGTACGCTAATCGCACGCTGTGCTTTTGCTGAAGAAAATCTGGTGTTATTTTAGATGCTGGTTAACTTCTAATGTTTGGCGTTTGCCAAACGCTCTAATTCATACTGGCGACAGCTACCAGGATGTGCAGAGGCAATAACTGAGCTGTTATGGATATTTTGTAGTTTGGTATGATTGTATGTTAGATGCCAGATAGTAGACTCTTAACTACAGTATTGAATAAGCCTGTTTCTCCTCTAGGTACTGACCATAGTATTGTATATGCTTGTTTCTCCTCTAGGTACTGACCATACTGTTTTCCCCTTTGGCGAAAACACACAAGACCCTCCCAACGATAGTCGCTATCAAATACAGAAAGCACAGTTAAGCTGTGACCACCTGAAGGACTACAATAATTAAAATAAAGCTGACAAGGTCAATATTTATAAAACTATTCCACATAAAAGCATTTGTAATTAGTCACGGATTATACTACCGTTCTGGGTTCAGTGCATGGCAGTAAACCACCCCACCAAACTCCTATACTATAAATCTTTCTTAACACTAATACTATTATGAAGTAAGTCTACCACTAATAAAAGTATTTGAACTCTGTAGCTCTCTACTGTGACTTACCATATCTCCTGTATTAGTCACTGGCACCTAGAAAGTCTGGAGCTGAATACCCTCTCAACTCCTCCCCTTACCTCTGTCGTAAGCGAGGTTACTAATCCTCCCTGCTTGTACCGCCATTTTTTGAATTTGCTGCTGTGTACAGAATCCCAGACGGTAGACTCCCGAGCAGGGTACATAATCTAGCATTTCTATACTTCTCACTGTAAATATCTCTTGACGACCAAAAGTAGAACTAGTACTGCTAGTGTTTGTGTATTTTTTGGCTTATTTAGAGTGGTAAAACTAGTCAAACGATGTTAGTCTGTAAATGAATAGCCTGTTCCTGAGCACATATCTGTAAAATACCTCTAAGCGACCATTAGTTAGACTACTTACTGTTTGAATTGGGTATTTTGTGTAATCCTGTAGGTAGCGCTAATCAGACTGTAAAAGTTATATATAGTACTGCATGTTTTATTATATATATCTGTAAATATCGCTTGTTGCATTTATACAGCATATAGTTGTTATTACTGTTGTGTACTTAAGGCCAATCTAGAGCAGTCGCTCAAACCACACTGTGTTAGTACGCTAATCGCACGCTGTGCTTTTGCTGAAGAAAATCTGGTGTTATTTTAGATGCTGGTTAACTTCTAATGTTTGGCGTTTGCCAAACGCTCTAATTCATACGCGCACAGCTACCAGGATGTGCAGAGGCAATAACTGAGCTGTTATGGATATTTTGTAGTTTGGTATGATTGTATGTTAGATGCCAGATAGTAGACTCTTAACTACAGTATTGAATAAGCCTGTTTCTCCTCTAGGTACTGACCATAGTATTGTATATGCTTGTTTCTCCTCTAGGTACTGACCATACTGTTTTCCCCTTTGGCGAAAACACACAAGACCCTCCCAAACGATAGTCGCTATCAAATACAGAAAGCACAGTTAAGCTGTGACCACCTGAAGGACTACAATAATTAAAATAAAGCTGACAAGGTCAATATTTATAAAACTATTCCACATAAAAGCATTTGTAATTAGTCACGGATTATACTACCGTTCTGGGTTCAGTGCATGGCAGTAAACCACCCCACCAAACTCCTATACTATAAATCTTTCTTAACACTAATACTATTATGAAGTAAGTCTACCACTAATAAAAGTATTTGAACTCTGTAGCTCACTACTGTGACTTACCATATCTCCTGTATTAGTCACTGGCACCTAGAAAGTCTGGAGCTGAATAAACCCTTCAGCTCACGGGCTCGCTCCAGCCCCACCCTGCCCCATATCCCACCCGCCCCCACTACACCCACATTTATACCTAAATAACCACACCCTCTACTGATTAACCACACCCTCTACTATTTTCTATAGCCATACAAAACCATTTAAAAATTACCTCCCACTCCTCCTACCAGATCATCATCCTACCCCTTATCTATCCTCTTATAACAAAGCTAAATAACCCATATAAAATGAAGGTTACCACTCCCATTAGAATTAAGCCAACACTAATAATTATACCCCTCACACTAACACTGATCACCATACTATACCTGCTAACTAAATATGAAGATCAAACATACCTAGGATTCTACTACCCCAGGCACCAAGCGAGTACTTCCCCAGCCCTATGTAATGCTAAACATTACACCTTTCATCTGGACAATAATAGATCACAGCCTAATTTCCACTACCCGCATAAACTTAAACTAAGGGACTCCAAATCAAAACATGAACAAAAACTATTATTTAAACTCATGAGACTACTAGACTCTCTAAGACAAAACATCACTAAAGATGGGGATATCCACCCTAACCCAGGCCCCTTGTCTACTCCAGTAACGAATACCTCATCACCTTCCCCAAGCTCATCCAACTCCCTCCAAATATACCACCTAAATATAAGAAGTCTGAACAATAAGATACACAACTTACATGCCCTATTAGAAATCTACCACCCGGAAATAATGTGTTTAACAGAAACCTGGCTAAAACCAAGTACCAAAGATAATGAGATTATTCCACCTGACTATAATATACATAGAGCTGACCGTTTAAAAAGAAAGGGTGGTGGTATTGCCGTGCTCTACAAAAATACACTTAGCGTTACAGTCAACCCCTCTCAGCCACCCCAGATCTCTAATGCCGAAATGCTAGCACTAAAACTACAACTAAATAAAGAGAAAGGAATTAATCTAATAGTGACCTACATCCCCCCCGGGAAAAACTCTGATACACTGGAGAACATGCTTAGCTGGCTATCAAACAATTACCCTCAAGAAACTATTATTTTAGGTGATGTTAACTTGGACTGGAACCAATGTTCCTCTGAGCTTAACCCCACGCATATAAATTTACACGGATTCCAACAGACCATATCTTCCACCACCAGAATAGGTAATAATAAACAAAAAGAGAGTATACTAGATTGGATCCTAATAAACAGTCAGCCACATAACTACAGGACTGGGACCCATCCGAATGAACTTAGTGACCACCTTATCACCTACATAAGGAAAAACAAGGAAATATCTTCTAAACCGCCCATATATAGACCGGTTAGAAATAGGAAACACTTTGACCTTACAAAATTTCTAAATGAACTTAAAGCCTATAAATGGGCATCCCTTAAATACCTCCCCTTAGAGGAGGCAGTTTCAAAATTTAATACTTCATTTCTAACAATACTTGAGTCTCACGCCCCAAAAGATTAATCAGAACCAAAACACATATAGCACCCTGGCTAACAAAAGACACCAAATGCCTAATCAAACTTAGAGAAAAAACTGGGATAAATGGCGAGCAACCAAGTCACCCCTTGACCGCATTAAATTCCAACAGCAACGTAATGAGACCAAAAAAGCCATAGTACGTGACAAAAAAAGCTACTACAGCCAACTACAAAATAAACACCAAAATAACCCTCAAAAATTCTGGGCTGGTTTAAATAATCTTCTCCGTCCAGGCAAATCATCAACTCCTACCCCAGAAATGCTAGGTGATAAAATACCAGAAGAAGTAGCCAATTCCTTTAACACCTTCTTTACTAACACCATACAATCACTAGCAAACCAATTACCAACTGTCAACATCCCTAAAACAGAAAATACCCTAAAGTCCAAACCCACCTTTAAATTCCAAACTGTCTCAACCGACTATATTCGATCCTTACTGAAGAAACTTAAACCAACTACTCTCTCTGCTGACCTTCTCCCAGCTGAATATTTACAAAAAGCTGCTGATGTCATAGCCTACCCCATCTCGATACTCATCAATCGTACCATAGTTGAATCCACAATCCCCTCAATATGGAAAATATCCCATGTAATACCACTCCATAAAGGTAGCTCATCTACAGAACTATCAAATTATAGGCCCATATCTATACTGTCTCCATTAGCCAAAATCATGGAAAAATGCATACACAAACAACTACTCTACTATCTTACCCAGAATAACCTGCTAACCAGTTCTCAACATGGCTTCCGACCCAACCATAGTACAACCACTGCCCTTCTCTCTTTTACTGACTCCATTAACCATAACCGGGATGAGAAAAGAATATCATCAGCTCTCTTTCTTGACCTATCAAAGGCCTTTGATATGGTGAACCACCAGCTACTTTATAACACCCTAAAAAAATCTCCACCTAGATAACCAAACCCTGGCCTGGTTCCATGCCTATCTCTCTGATAGGCAACAAGCGGTACTCTGGCAGAATATGCTCTCTAGTCTCCTACCCAACACCATAGGAGTTCCCCAAGGTTCTATACTGGGACCTCTTCTTTTCTCAGTCTTTATAAACGACCTCTACAAAGCCATACCTGATGCCACCTGCATACAATACGCAGATGACTCGACATTAGTTTGTTCTGATCCATCTCTTGCTGACCTCTTAACTAAAACACAATCCTGTTTTACTGCAGTTGAGACCTGGCTATCGGGACGTCAACTGATTCTAAATCCAAAAAAAACCAAATTGGTACTCTTCCACCCTGCACAAAAGACCACACCCACATCCTTCACTATACATTCCAAAATGGAACTATTATCTCGCCGGACGCCAATACTAAACTATTAGGAGTTACCATTGATAATAAACTTAGATTTGATATACATATCAATCAGACTATTAAAACTGTTAACAAGAAACTCGGAACACTTTATCGCATAAAACCCTTTCTTACTCCATGTGCAAAAATGGCCACTGCCCGCTCTCACCTTCTCTCTACCCTCCTATATGCCTCATCTATTCTTACGAATCTTAATATATCTGACCTTAACAAACTATCATCTTGTTATAATCATATAGCCAGATTTGCAACAGGGATGCCTTATAGAACCCATCACTGTACTAACCTACAAAACCTGGGTTGGATTGAATTCCCAAACCTTCTCCAGCAGAGCCAACTAATCCTGGCTTTTAAAATTCTGAAACAACCTGACAAAACTCCTGCACTGACAAAGTTGATTACACCTTACAACAATCTCAATAGTTTACGCTCCTCAAACAAACTCCTAGTTCAAACAGTCAAATCTAATAATGGAGGGGGTGATGCACTCTTTGCCAATGCCATTGGAAAAAAATGGAACTCCCTCCCCTCCAGTCTCACCAGCATTTCCTCACTAAACCTATTCAAAAAAAGATTAAATCACCATCTCAAATCTCATTGGCTCTGCCAGTGTGCAAGCCCGGATTAACTCTCCCTTAGCTAGTGAACATCTTCTTTTTTTAGGTCTAACCTTTTAAACCTAAATTACCTCTCTCTTTCTACCCCCGTTTTTAATACTGGCTATAGTAATCCTTCTTGGTCAGACTAGTAAGAGAAAAAGTATGTTGTAGTCTGTGCCTGTTATTTATTTATTTATTTTTTTCTCTTAATACTTAGACTAGTCTACGTTTTTTTAATATACTTTATAGTAGCTTCTCCTTTGTTAAACTACCAAATGAGACTAATTTGTATTCTATGAACATGTAATTACCTACTGTTAATGTGGAGCTTTTCTCCTCGGGCCTCCGCTGAAAATGGACATGTATCCAGTCGGACTATCCCGGTCAACAAATGTAAAATAAATAAATAAATAAATAAATAAATAAATGAGTAGAGGGGAACAATGACCTCTTTTTTTCTGGATGAGAATCCTTTTGTGATGAGATGAGCCACGTAGAAGGATTTCCTGACCACTGTGGCGATGTGCTTTTCAAAGGAGAGACTATTGTCCACCTGTGTCCCAAGGTCTGTTATCACATTTTCGGCATTAAGTAGACTACCAGCTATGTGGTAGTTCATGGGTACAGAGTTTTTACCAAAGGGGATGACAATACACTTTTTGGCATTGAGCTTCAGGCCATGGCTTTGACACCAGGTATCTGTCTCAGTGAGGCCCTTTTGTAGTTTGTCCACATCGTTAGGAGTTTTGATTATGGCTCCTAGTTTGAAGTCATCTGCAGACTTTGTTAGCCAAAGACCTTCTGTGCTGGCCTGCACTTCAGAGAAGTAGATACCAAACAGGAGAGGACCCAGGACTGAACGCTGTGGTACTCCACTTGTCACTGGTCTGATGTCGGATTTGGAATCCGCTACTTTCACAGTGTGGGTTCTGTCCGTGAGCCAGTTGGCAACCCATCTTGTGACATAGGGATTTATACCTAGTTTAGTGAGCTTATCTATAATTCCAGAGTGGGGGATGGTATCGAAAGCCTTGGCGAGATCTAGATAAGCTGTGTGAACCATTTTACCCTCATCTATGGCTTTGGTGACTGCTTCAAAGAAGTCAGTCAGGTTTAGGAGACATGATCTGCCTTTTACAGCCTACTTCAAACTACTGGCTATAAAGACCCAGCTATTTGCAAGGAAAATACTGCAAGCCCTGGGGTTCATGGCCTTTTGCATTCTACTAATTCCATATGCAAGACTGCATATGAGGAAACTACAATGGTATCTAAAAAGCCTATGGTGTCAACATTCTCAGGACCTGGAATCTATGATTCCTATCATTCCTTGTACAAAGACTGAATTCCTTTGGTGGGCAGAGGCCTGCCACCTCAACAAGGGGCTCCCTTTCAATCTACCCCCTGCCGCCCAAACCCTGACTAGAGACGCATCAGACTATGCATGGGGGGCTCACTTGGCAGGGCGGTGCATTCAGGGCAAATAGAACCCGAGTCAGATGCACCTGCATATCAAACAAAAAGAAACATTAGCTGTACAGAATTTCCTGACAGCCTTCAAAGACCACATCTTTCCAGGACAATTATTGGTAAAGACAGACAACACTACAGTCATGTGGTACATAAACAAGCAGGGGGGAACCCACTTGTACCCTCTCTGCACACTAGCCATGGCTCTGTGGAACACAGCCTTGAGCTACCAAGTGCACATACAAGCTCAACTCCTGCCAGGAAAGCTAAATTCACTGGCAGACGACCTAAGCAGAAATCTCATGGACCCACATGAATGAAAACTGGAACCAAAGATATTCAACCTCTTGAGGAACAAATGGGGGACTCCAGAGATAGACCTGTTTGCCACCCCTCAGAACTACCAATTGTACAAATTCTGCACAAGGACTCTCCACAGACAAGCTTGGAAAGTGGATGCCTTGTCCTTTACCTGGGAAAGCCTTTCAGTTTATGCCTTTTCTCCCTTTGCCTCTCCTCTCAAAGGTTCTGCTAAAGATCAAACAGGACAAACCAAGGACAATATTGATTGCGCCAGACTGGCCTCACCAGCACTGGTACCCCCTCTTGCACAGTATGATACTGCTGGATCCATGGCACCTACCTCAGACACCTTCTCTGCTGTCTCAGCAGGCGGGCCAGATTCTGCACCCTCAGCTTCAAACCCTGAACCTTGCAGCCTGGCTAATTTCTTGAGCTCTCCAATAGCATCCCTCAGTAAGCAGGTGCTAGATGTCATTCTGGAAGCAAGGAGACCTAGTACTAGAAAATCCCATGCTGAAAAGTGGAAAAGATACTGTTCCTGGAGCCAGACTCAAGGGATGGGCACTACGGTGCCCAGCTTACCTCATATTCTTCAGTACTTAACAGAAATGCTCCACAAGGGCCTGTCCTTCTCGTCAATTAAAATTCACGCCTCTGCCATTTCAGCACATTATAATACTGAACCACCCCTCTTCTCTCACCCCCTGTTAAAGCAATTCCTCAGAGGGGCTAAACATTTAAGACCCCCCCCAGGCGAGCCCCTACTCCAGCCTGGGACCTTAACTTTGTAGTGGAAAAGCTCACTCTCCCTCCATTTGAACCTGCTGCAACTGCAGAATTGAAATACCTTTCTTGGAAAACAGCCTTCCTTCTAGCCATCAATTCACCAAGAAGAGTGTCTGAATTACAGGGCCTCATGGCAGTGGAGCCCTTCATTATCCTCCTTGCAGACAGGGTTTCCCTCAGGATCAATCCTTCCTTTATGCCTAAGGTGGTGTCTAGTGTGGCCCTAAATCAGTCCATTCATTTGCCTACCTTTTTCCCGAATCCACAAAACAAAGGAGAAAGAGTACTGCATTCTTTGGATGTGCACAGACAACTTAGATTTTATTTGGACAGGACTAAGCCTCTCAGAAAATCTGAACAGCTGCTAGTTGGCTTTGCTGCAGGGGCAGAGGGGAAGGCCATTTCAAAGCAAACCATTTCTAAATGGATTGCCCATTGCATTAATTTCTGCTATAAGCACCATGGAAAACCTACCCCACAGGGGATTAGACCACATTCCACCAGGGCTGCATTTACCTCTACAGCCTTTCTCAGAAGAGTCCCTACTAGGAACATCCTAGAAGCTGCTACCTGGAGCTTTGTACATACCTTCAGCAAGCATTACCACATGCCTATTTTTTCTAAATCCAGAGCTGGTTTTGCCATTGTAGTTTTTCAGGGCTTAATAGCTGGCCCTAATGCTCTCTATCTTTCTCCTCCTTTCCTTAGCTTTGGGAATCGACCCAAATGTAATGACTGCAACAGTGAAACATGAAGAACATAGTACAGTTGTGTACACTTACCATAAATGTAGATGTTGGAGTGTATTCACTGTTGCAGTCCTGGTTACCGTCCCTCCAGCCCCCTGACTTCTCTTGGCTCTACCTTTCCTTCTTGTTTGGTGTATTTGAGCTTTCTGGTGTATTTGCTTTTTGTTGGAGGTGCAACATAGCATATAATTGCTTCCCATTATGGGGGTACCTGACATCTGGGGCAAGAAAAACTGATGTAATGGCATTGGCTGCATGTTTTATACCCCTGACGACCTGACGTCATGGAAGAAGAGACAGCATCCGATGCAGGAATCCAAGACTCTGGTATTCAGGCTGGCTGAGGGCTACCTGCAGGCAGATAACCCAAATGTAATGACTGCAACAGTGAATACACTCGACCATCTACATTTCTGGTAAGTGTACACAACTGTACTGTTTTTCTAGAAAGGAAGGCTTTAGAGTCCCCGAAAATGGAATAGCATTAGTAGGAGTCCATTTGCCACTCTTCTTACCTTTAGTAGAAGGACTGGATTGCCTACAAACAAAGGCAGGCTTAGCGGGGTAGTTTGTCTGAAATTTAGGCACAGGAGAAACAAACACGTGTTTAATTTCTCATAAGGCCTTACCCTCATCCTGAAGGGACTTAAATCAGCAGCTGCTTCCCCAAACAAAAGTTTAGAATCCAGAGGAGCATCCATCAACTTAGCTTTAATATCATCAGGTGGTGTTTGAAGCCTAAGCCAAGAATACCTCCTCATAACAGAACCAAAGACAGCAGCCCTAGAAGAGGCATCCACTGCATCATAACTATTTATTATTTATTTATTTTACATTTGTTGACCGGGTTAGTCTAACTGGATATATGTCCATTTTCAGTAGAGACCCGGGGAGAAAAGCTCCAAACATGAATAGTGACAATGTTAAACATATATTAAAAAGGCATGTAAAATCACATAAAGTGAAAGCATTAGTAAAAAAAGTATAATACTTTGGTTATAAACTCTAAAAATATTACTCTAAAAATTATACTAAAAAAAAATTATTAGAGTAAAAAAGATTATACTAAATACAATAGTGGGTAAGAGTAAAACCCAATTAAGAGAGAACGGCCTTTATGTTTTATAGAATTACTAAGACGAAAAGAGTGTACCTAGATTAGGTGGCACAGGATAGAGGAGTAAGGAAAGGAGGAAGAGAAGGAAGGGGGAAAGGATAGAGGAGTAAGGAAAGGAGGAAGAGAAGTAAGGGGAAAGGATAGAGGAGTAGGGAAAGGAGGAAGAGAAGGAAGGGGGAAAGGATAGAGGAGTAGGGAAAGGAGGAAGAGAAGGAAGGGGGAAAGGATAGAGGAGTAAGGAAAGGAGGAAGAGGGAAAGGATAGAGGAGTAGGGAAAGGAGGAAGAGAAGGAAGGGGGAAAGGATAGAGGAGTAAGGAAAGGAGGAAGAGAAGGAAGGGGGAAAGGATAGAGGAGTAGGGAAAGGAGGAAGAGAAGGAAGGGGGAAATGACAGAGGAGTAGGGAAAGGAGGAAGAGAAGGAAGGGGGAAAGGATAGAGGAGTAAGGAAAGGTGTAAGAGAAGGAAGGGGAAAGGATAGAGGAGTAGGGAAAGGAGGAAGAGAAGGAAGGGGGAAAGGATAGAGGAGTAGGGAAAGGAGGAAGAGAAGAAAGGGGGAAAGGAGGAAGAGAAGGAAGGGGAAAGGATAGAGGAGTAGGGAAAGGAGGAAGAGAAGGAAGGGGGAAAGGATAGAGGAGTAGGGAAAGGAGGAAGAGAAGGAAGGGGGAAAGGATAGAGGAGTAGGGAAAGGAGGAAGAGAAGGAAGGGGAAAGATATCAGTCTGGGTTAGCACATGGACAAAGACAATGAGTTTTAAGATGTCCTTTGAGGTGTTTTTTAAATAGAGAAGTAAAAGCTAAGATTGATAGTTCAAAAGGAAGTTGATTCCAGTTTTTACCTGCTGTGTTAGAGAAAAGTGAGTCACCAGCTTTGTTGTTGGATTTAATTGTGGAAACTAGGAGCTTGTTAGCAGAGCGTAGTGTAGCAAGATTTTTATATGGTGTAATCAGATTAGAGAGGATAGAGGTGGTGTTAGGGTGGTATAGGATCTGTTGAGTGATAAGTAATTGTTGACAGAGTATATGGTTTTCCAGTTCTAGCCATCCAAGTTGTTTGAGGTTGAGGCAGTGGTGAGTTTTGAAGGGGGGGCATGTAATGAATCTAGCTATGCTATTATAACAGGTGACAAGTTTGGAGAGGTTATTTTTTGATAGATTAGTATGTATAGCAGAGGCATAGAAAAGGGTAGAAATGAGGTGGGTTTGTGCAGTAGTTTTCCTGGCAGAAGGGGTAAGGAAGGGTTTAATTCTTTAGAGGGTACCAAGTTTTTTGTTAATGGACTTTATGGTGGTGTTGATGTGGTCATCGAAGTTGATACAATTATCAATTATAACACCTAGTAGGCAGATTGTAGAGTCTGGGGTTATGTTGGTAGCATTGTTAGAGGTTACAGAGAAGGATGGGGTAGGTGATTTATGAGTAGGGGTAAAAAGTAGTAGTTTTGTTTTTTTGGGGATTTAAGAGGAGACAGTGTTGCATAAACCAGTTTTTAACATTATGAAGAATAGTTTGGGTGAGGGACTGGAGAGAGTCTATGTTCTTGGCTGAACAAATTAAGGTGGAATCATCTGCATATTGAATGCAGGTGGCTTGAGGAATATTTATGTGTAGATCGTTAATAAATAAGGAAAAAAGAAGGGAACCTAAGATAGAGCCTTGGGGTACCCCAATATTTACAGGAAGTAGTGAAGACAGATTGTTATCCCAAAGGACTGCTTGCTGTTTATTATCCAGATAAGACCTAAACCATTGTAATGCTTGTGGTTCAAGAGAAAGGATCTTTAGTTTGTCTAAGAGTAAGTTATGGTTAACCATATCAAAGGCTTTTGACAGGTCAATAAATAGTGCAGAGGAAAAGGAGTTATTGTTGATATTTTTATTTATAGAGTCTGTGAAGGATAGTAGGGGAGTTGTAGTGCTATGGAATGGTGTGAAGCCATGTTGGCAATTGGCTAGTTGGTTATTTTGTAGTAGGTAGTTAAGTAGTTGTTTGTGAATACATTTTTCCATAATCTTAGCTATTGGGGAGAGTAAGGCAATAGGTCGAAAGTTAGACAGCTCAATAGAAGACCCTCCTTTATGTAGAGGGATGATGTGGGATACTTTCCATATGGATGGAATTTTGCCTTCTGAGATGGTTCTGTTAATAAGGATAGAGATGGGATAGTCTATAGCTTTTGCGGCAATTTGTAGTTATTTAGATGGGAGACGGTCAGCAGAAGGGGTACAAGGTTTCAGTTTTTGAAGTAGCTTACAGATGAGGGAAGTAGGTACAGGTTGTATTTGAAAGGTAGGTGATGTAGTCTTGGAGGAATTTAGTGGAGAAGCAGTAAAGGGAGGTAAAGAATTGGCTAATGTTTGAATGGCTTCTGTGAAGTAAGTGTTAAAGGCATCAGGGATCTGGTTGGAGTTATTATGGCAGAGGGGCTGGGGTAGCAGAGTGGCCTGGATGAAGAAGTTTGTTAATCCCTGACCAAAATTTTTGTGGAGTTTGTTGACTGGTTTGTTGGAGGTGAAGGTAGAAGTCTTTTTCGTCTTTGAGAATATCTTTCTTGGTGGCATTTCTTAACTGCTTAAAGTGGAGCTGATCTGATGGACATTTGGTAGCTCTCCATTTATCCCAGATTTTATTTCTAAGGAGCATCTTTTGTCTAGTTTGTTTTGTGAGCCATGGGGCAGATTTGGATCTTATTCTCATAGAACAAAGAGGTGCATGGTAATCTAGGATTTGAAGAAATTTGGTGTTGAAATAGATAACTGCTTTGTCAAGTTCAAGATGGGTTAGTGGTGACCAGTCACATGCTTGCAGTTCATTTAGGAAGCTGTGTGGATTAAAGAATTTTTTTGAGCGGGAGGTTTTAAGATTATGAGTAGTTGGGATATGTACGTTTTGTCTAATAATGTAGGTAAGCATGTGGTCGCTGATATCGTCGGGAAGGGTTCCTGGAGTATAAGTTTCAGGGTGGCCATTAATAAGGATCCAGTCAAGAGTGGATTCCTTACTGGTGGGTTTGTGAATTCTAGTAGGAGTTGATATTAATTGTGAGAATCCAAAGAGATTTATGTGGTTAGTAGGGTTAGGGGAGCTGCAGGAGGACCAGTCGATGTTAAAGTCACCCAGTATAATGGCCTCCTCATCCATAGCACGTATAGTCATTTATTATAGGGGCTTCTTACCATTGATTACGCTATCTGGCATTTCATGCAGATTGCTCTACACAGTAAATATCATATACAATCTAAGATATATATTATATTAAGTCTCATACGCGGCTCTGTTCTACGGCAGCATAACATATATAATCGCCCTTTATAAAACTCCTTACTTTTATACTAACATCAGACTCTAATTAACATATGCCATAGAGTCTGACGTTAACATCATACTTAAGTGCATGCACTACTTACTTCACATCAACGTGTAGTAGCATAAAGTAATCACTTAATGTGAAAACTTCTTATCATTCTTCATCTAACTATTTCTTAATGTCATGATATGGTAATATATCCTAACTACTATGTACTATGCATTTAAAACAGCTAGTCATACCTAAACTCACCCGCTCCTTGCCTCAAAGCAACACAAGGTGAATAAACTTCTTGCCATTATAAATAACATGCATTGACTGGTACCTTTAGATGTTATATGTGAGCCTATGTATACCTTCCTTCTCACAGAGAATTGCCATATAGGCTTCCGATATACCTATGGTCCACTTTCCAAGTACTCATTTATATCTACTTCACAGATACTATCTATCATTGTATACAGTATGTTTGAATGAAATCAGTTTATAAATATCTATGTTAGCATATACATGTACTCTTATCGTACACGGATTCCATTTGTTCAACATTCAAATAAAATAATAACTCTACTCAGTATGTCATATCAAAACGCATATACTGTTCATCATTACCAGATCTAAGCAATAATGTTGCTCACTCATCCTCACATACTATAAGGCCTGATTTCTTTTTCAGTATTTTTATATTACCATTATATTTACTACGCCTGATATAAATTAGTACAATGTAAAATATTAATAGTCGGACCCATAACATCATAACCACCCATTGGTGCATCATATATATTTATCACTTCCTAATACCTCTGGATTCTAGGGCTGGTTTAATTGAAACCTTACGGTTCAGTCCATATCCTATATCTGCCCTCAGCGTAAGTATCCATTTCAGTTCTGTATTTTCCATTTTGTTCTTAGTATCTCCCGTCCTTTTATCCTGATCTATCTTGTCAATAGCCATAAATCTAAACCTATCCACTCGTTCATTTGACAGATCATATCTCGATAGGGCACTAATAGAGTCCCTCGCTTTAACACTATTAATATGTTCTTTTATCCTCTCATTCATTATATGTGCAGTCATGCCAACGTAAAAATGCTGGCAGCAATCACAGTATGCTAAATATATTATATTTCTTGACTCACAATCTGCCTTTATCTTAAATATATATTCTTTGCCTGTTGTAGAGTGTATGAACTTATTAGTATATATTCACACCAGTTACAGTGCCCGTATGGGAAGGTTCCCCATATGCCTTCAATAGTCTCTCTTTTAGGCTAGCAGAGCATTCTCTTAAGATTCTTCTTGTTCTTATATTGGAACTTGGGCATGTCACCCACTATTTCTTTAATCCTTTCATCCATCATAAGAATAGGCCAATGTTTTTCCACTACTGATTTCATTTCTCTTACATTGTTGGTATAAGATGTCAAAATCCTAATCTGTCCTCTATCCACTTCCTTCTTACTTAATGTGATCTGTCCATCACCTTCCATTGAATAGTAGGGTTTAGCTCTTGCTGTTCTCAAGGATTTAACCTCCTCAATATTTTTTTCTGGTTCCCCTTCCTTGTATCCTCTCGATGTCAATTCCCTAGCCAAATTCTGCATCCCTTCTTTAAACACCTCTTTCCTCTTACTCAGCCTAGAGACCCTCATGGCCTGCCCTTTCACTACATTATTAAATGACGACTGACTTGAGAGGAAGTCCCTAGCAAGGAAAGAACAGAAGTTTTACCCTCAGTCAGGAAAATCATAAATAAGTTGATAGGCCTGAGAAAGAAGAGCCAACACATACCCAGACATATGGGTCTGATAATTAATAGCCCTAAAATCTAGGGTAGAAGAAGTGTAAACCTTTTTGCCCAGCCTGTCCATAATTTTGCTGGCCTTGTCAGAAGGCAATTACTTGGGAGAAGGAAGCAATTGAGACGACTTATCAGAGGCAACAGGCAGTACTGAGGGGGGTCAGCAGCAGGACATTTATATAAAAAAGAACAATCCTCAGTAATCTAAAACCTGTCAGGCTTCTTGGGAGCAGGGTGGAGAGAATCAGGTGCCTGAGAGGCATTGGAGAAAGCATCCAGTAAAGCAGCCAAGACAGGAGGAATAGCCACAGGTTTAGGAGAGTCCAGCTGTAACAACTTGTAGTACCTCTTATGGATATCAGAGACCTGAGTGCAATCCCACTTTAAAAAATCCATCATACTAGAGAGTGTGTTCACAAAAGAGATTTCCTCCAAAGGAACATCAGGGCTAATAGATTCCTTCTCCTCTGACCCATAGTCCAAAGGAGAAGGAATTTGAGTAGAATAAGTCAGGGATTTGTCAGCAGAATCTAACTCCTCCACAGAAGAATCCTGGTCTCTAGGCCTTTAAACAGGAGTAGAGGAACAAGGAGGAACAGGAACTGAAACCCCATGAGGAGGCTTTAAGGACATTAAGGCAGAAAATAACCCATGAGTAAAAACTTACCATTCACTTTGTGGAGCTCTAAAAAGCAGAAGAAACATGTTTAATTTTTTGTTTCTGTTTTAAGGGAATGGCCTGTGAAGGCTCAGATCCAGGATGACATTTGAGAAGCATAGTAGGAACTTCTTCCCCAACTAAAACCAGAGGAACTCCCCTATGCCTCAGAAAAAAATCAACCGTGATTCCCTCTGAATGTCTGAGATGGACACCTGCAAACCTTCTTCGGACATGTTGCCAGGTGGATCCCCACCAGCCTCCTAAACAGTTGTGGCAGAGAAATCCGACAACAGAGCTGGGTGAGTCTCCGGGTTCGTACTGACCTCAGGAGAAACCTGGCAGAGGCTGGAAAGTGGAAGGTTCCGGTCATACCTTTTCACCTTCTTCCCTAACGGCTGACTCTTGGGGCAGGAGATTCCTCCCATAGCATCTTTAGTGAGTAACGTAAGATGCTGGTTCTCAAGATACAAGGCAAGGGAAGAAAGTCAACTGCAAAAGGTTTTTGGAACAAACTCTTGACAAATAGAACAAGACATATGGTCATGAGAAGCACCTAAGCAAGAGACACTTATCATGGTGGTCTCTGTGGGGAATTTGGCTCCCACACTGGCATTTACCCTTCCTGGATGATATTAACCTCAAGGAACACAAAATAACAAGAAAAAACAAAATCCCCAACAGGGCAGTTATCTTGCAAAAACAGCAAACAGGCATAGGAAATCACTGGACAACAAAAATGCATTCAACTGCAGAAAATGGATGCAGGTAAACAGACCAATGGCATAAAAAATATGTTTAGACTGGTGGCAAAGAAGTTCAGTTTTTGGTAAGCCTGAACATCACCTTTATGCCCTACATTACACAGGGAGCATATGGTGGTGTTTGGCATACCTTTGAAGTTCAGAAGTCTTTGGAAGACTGGCCGGACGTCGGGCTTCCACGGCAGGGAATCCCATATTGTTAAGAATACTGCAGCAGTGAATGTAAGGACATCTTCTGGTCCCTCTTCTTCCATGTCTCAAGCTGGAACTTCAGTGGTGGATTCATCAGTTGTCCCTCAACCCAGGGCTTCCATTTCAACCTCTGATCCCCTATAAGGAACTCTTCACAGATGGCTTGGATGTGGGTTGGGGACCTCCTTTGGTCCTCTGAAAGTGCAGGGTCTTTGGTTTCTTTGACAAAAGAAAGACCACATCAATGCCAAAGAGATGAGAGCCCTTCCTCTGGGTTTTCAGGCTTTTCATTCTCTTTTCCTTCTAGGGCCCCACAGAATTCTCACAGAAAATACCACAGTGATGCGGTATATCATAAAGCAAGGGGAGATAAGGTCTTAACTCCTGTGCAACCTGCTTTTCAGGTTTGGGATCTAGTGATACTCCCTCAAATCAGAACATAATGTCAGATTCTCTGAGCAGGTCCATAACATAATCCCACGAGTGGAAGTTCACAAGGATGTGTTTCTGGTAATTGTCAACTTGTGGGGTACTCCTCAAGTAGATCTCTTTGCTTCCCCTCTGAGTAGATAACTTCCTGTATTTTGCACCAGAATCCCATGTCCTCTGGCCTGGATGGTGGATGCCTTCTCTTTTTCTTGGAAGGAGATATTTCTTTATGCATTCCCTCCCCTTCCTCTCATTCTGAATGTCCTATCCAGGATAGAACAGGATTCCCCCAAAATCATGCTGGTGACTCCCTTTGGCCTAGACAGCATTGCTTCCCTCTTCTTCTGCATTTAGCTAAGGACAATCATCACAAGTTACCTCGCATGGTGGACCTACTCACATAAGACAAGGGGTCTCTCATCCATCCCCACCAGTCCACTCTACAACTGACATTGTGGGTGATGGGGTTTTGCTTCCCTTCAGACACTTTTTTTCTGAGGGCACACTTCGGGTCCTACAGAAGGCCAGGAAACCCACTACTATAAAATCTTATTTGTCCAAATGGAAGAGATTTTCTGTCTAGTGTCTTTCTCGTAACCTGGATCCACCTAACCATAGATGTTCCTTTGATTCTGTCTTATTTGTATATATTGCTCAATGCTGGGTTGGCATATTCTTCTCTTAAAGCCCACCTGTCAGCTATTTCTGCTTGTCTGCCTTTGACTCCTTTTGGCCTCTAGATTTGAGGCCAAACAGTTTCTTAAAGACATCCTTCACATTAGACCTCTCAGGAAGCCTGTGCCTCCTTCTTATGATCTTAATTTTGTTTTGGAAAAGTTCGCTCAGGCTTCCTTTGAGGCTGCTGCTTCAGCTTCCTTACAGCATTGTTCTAGGAAGACTATTCTTCTTTTGGCTGTTACCTCTGCCAAATGTGTGTCAGAGCTGCAAGCCCTTATTGCTGTCCCTTTTTTTATGCTTTTTCATAAGGTCAGGATGTCTGTTCAGACTAATCCTTCTTTCATGTCCAAGGTAGTAAATGAGTTGGTTCTTAAACAGTTTATATATTTATTTGTCCACTTTTTTCCTTCTCCACAATCTGCTAAAGAGAAGGTTCTTCACACTTGGATTTGCATAGACCACTCAGATATTATTTAGATAAAACTAAAGACATTCGTGAATCTGAACAGCTTTTTGTTCCATTTCATCCTAGGTCCTTAGGTTTGGCTGTTTCCAAGCAAACCGTTTTTTTCTTGGATATCTAAATCCATTTCTTTTTGTGAGTCATTTCGTGGGAAAAGCCTTCCTTTTTCTGTTAAAGCTCATTCTACTAGGGTTGTAACCTCTTCTGCTGCTTTTTTAAGGGTTTGGATACTAATTATATTCTTGAGCTAGCTACTTGGACTTCTGTGCATACTTTTACCAAGCACTATAATTTGGATGTGATTTCTAGGGCTAGAGCTGGTTTTCCCAGGGCTATTCTTCAGGGCTTTCTTGAGGGTTCTGCTGGCCTTTCCTCCCCCCAGTCTTCTTCCTGAGCTGCTGTACTCTCCCTATTGTAAAGAATATGTGAAAGTCCTGGAACAGTCAACTAAATAATAAAACGCGAACCAATCTGTTCCTGGTTACAACATGTATAAAACACTAACATGAACGGAATGGCAGAAAAATCTCAGTATATCTCTGTTTATTACTTTAAAACATACAGGTTAAGCGCTTTCATCTAATAAAATAGACTTCATCAGAACAATACTCATCACACAATGTTTTTCTTAAATACATACTCATACCAATCACATTCAATTCAATTTACTCCATAACTGATTCTTAAAGTGCTAGTGTTAAATTCCTATTCCCCCTATTGACTTGTATAGCTAATATTTAGTACAATTAATAAAATAATAACAGAATTCGTAAAAGATACTAACAGAATTCATGAAAAAATACATATATAGGTGACTTTGTGTCTATTTTTATTCAATGTATATACAAAATGTAATATATATATATATATTTTTTTTATGTTATTTATTTGTTTAAAAATACCAACATAAAAATCTAGTAACTAACTACTACTATTTTCCAATATGGGTTTAATAGATATATACTCATTAATACCGGGGGGCACAGAAGCATTTAAGCGGATCTGCCACCTTGCCTCTTTCTCTCCCAGTATTTTCTTTATGTTGCCACCCCTGGGGTTATGTTTTACCAATTCTAATATTCCAAAGTGAAAAAAAGAACATGTAGTACTTCCATTCAGGTGTCTCCATAGGGCATTATTTCCATCTTGTTTTCTTATACTATAACAATGATCGTAGATCCTATTTCTCAAGCACCTGTCAGTTTTTCCAACATAAAAACATGGACACTTAGTACATTTTGCAAGATATACAAGGTGCTTGGACCTACAATTGCCCTTCTGGAATTTAACATCAGTCTTATTGATATTCTCTAATACAATTGAAGGGGAATTAATAATGAACCTACACTGGTTACGTGTGCCACATATGTAGGTACCATTCTGTACTTTATCATTGTTCTTATACCTAATTTTCTTCTCCAGTTGAATTTTCAAATTTGTACCATTCCTAAACACAAAATGTGGCATATCCCCCACAATCCTAAATATGTTACTATCAGATTTCAAAATATTCCAGTTTTTCTGTGTGATTTTCTTGATGTCCCTACTGTATGGTGCATATTGTAAAACACATGCCCTTGTGAATACAACCTTGTCAGTATTATCATTATCTTTACTGTTAATGTTGTTGTTGGTGGTGGCTCCCTCACAAATCGTGGGGCCAACCCCTAAAATATTATATTTTTATATTTTTTCCCCCACTCACTTCTCACATATTTGGTAACGTCAGTCACCATTCCATCAGGGTAGCCCCTACTCCTGAAAAAAACCCCTATCCGTTCTAGTTCACAATTTAAATCTATAGAGTCTGAGGTCATCCGGGCTGCTCTAATACATTGCCCTTTAATAATGTTCCTTTTTTGACCCAAGGGGTGGCAACTGGTATATTGCAAATAGGAATTACTAAATGTTTCCTTCCTAAAAACATTGGATTTGAATTTGCCATTATTTAATGTTATTCTGGTATCCAAATAGGAAATAGATTCCCTTTCCACATTAAAAGTAAATTTCAAACATTGACTACATGAGTTAAATATCATTTAAACTCTTCTAACTTCTTCAAGTCCCCCTTCCAGATTACAAAGATATCATCCAAAAATCTGAGGTAGCATATAATGTTACTAAACCATTCGGTTTTAAATATATATTCTGTTTCCCAATCCAACAGAAACAGATTTGCAAATATGGGGGCACACGCTACCCCCATAGCTACCCCTTTTCTTTGTATGTAATACTCTCCTTCATACATGATATAGTTGTGTGTAAGGACAATATCCATGAATTCTAACACCAGGGAGATTTTATCCCAGGACAAGTTACCGTATTTCTTAATACTTTGGTTAAACCTTGATAATTCCTCTTGTGGGATGCTTGAAAAAAGGTCGACCACATCAATAGTTATTAACCACTCCGCTTCAGTAGCTAAACCTGGCTGAAGTCTGCCCAAAAAATCCCAACAGTCGATGACAATATGCCCAATTTTCTTATATATAGGTTTTAACCACAAATCAATTGTTTTCCCGAAGGGGAACGTCTTAGATTTACTGCCAGATATAATTGGCCTAAAAGGGGGGTCAACAAAATCCTTATGCACTTTAGGAATGCCCACTATAGTGCTGATTATGGAGAATTCCACTCTTAAAAAATTATATAAGTCACTGTCAATTCTGTCTTCCAATAGCAGATCTTCTAGGTACAAGTCAATCTTATGGTACCCTATATTTACCTCATTAAGAGAAGATATAGTATAGTTGCCTGAATTCAACAAAATACTATTAATTTTATTTATGTAGTCACTGTTTTGATATATAACAGCCCCACCCCCCTTGTCTGGTTTCATAATTCTTATGTTGTGGTTGTTTTGAATGTCTTTCAATATTTTAAATTCGTTCCTAGTAAGATTAGATTTCTTTTTCTGTGAACTACATTTTTTTCCATATTGGTAGATCTCTTCCATAACCAATTTTTCAAATATACCCAGCATGTTGTTAAGTGGGGGTGTATATACACTTTTCTTTTTAAACTCCACTTCTCCCCTAGTTGCCTTACCATCAAAAAAGATGGCTAGGTTCAATTTCCTTAAATATTTTTTAAAATCTGTTATATAATCAACTACGTTTATATCCGTATTTGGAACATACTTCATCCCTTTGGATAATAATGTAAAATGTTCCTCTTTAAGCTCAACACTAGAGTAGTTGTATATGTTGAATTCACCATACCTGCTGATAATGTCATTAACTTTCACAATACAATGGTCATTCACTGCTAATCTTGGCTTCTGTAACCCCCGTCTTCCCCTGTGTCTTACACTCTCCATTCTTGTTCTTTGATACTCTTCCCTGCAGGGGTACTCCCATCTTGTGTCCTCCCCTAAAAAATCCGGGGATTGGGGCAACCTTCGTTGCACATCCACTTTGTAATTCCTTCTATTTCCTTTATTCTGGAATACTCCATTTTCTTTCGTATAATATCCTTTTTTATTATTGTTGTTGTATGTATTGTTTTTATAATTTATTTTTTCCCATCTATACACATTCCCCTTCCTATATTGCTCAATGTCCCTTTTCATTTTACTACATTTCCTTTCATACTGTTTCATAACATGACTTTCAACCCATGTATATTGAGAGTTTAAAATCAATTCATATTCATCAAAAAGTAAGTCATTTTCAATAATGTTATTAAGTTGTTCCAGTTCAGCCATTAAAATACATATTTTCTTATCATTACAACTAACTATAAACTTCATAAACGAAAAACCAAAATTGTCAAACATTTTGGCACATTCTTCTTTAGTACTAGCATCCAAGTCAACCCCCATGGGATGCTTAAAAAATCTCAAGCCCATAGGAACAATAGCACTGTCCAAACACTTTTTCAGGTACATATTCTCGAGCTGTAAACTTTTCAATACCTTTAACTTTTTCCCAAAATCAAAAATTATGTCCTTAAGTGTTTTATTCTCGGCCCCATCTTTATCGTTACTACTTTCTTTATTTTCTTGTCCAAACCCTCCTTCAAAATCAAAATCGACAGCTATAAAGTTGTTAAAGTTGTAACGAGCTTTATCGTTTCCATTATTTCTGGTAAAAGTACGTTTAACAGTACCTGTACGCGTATCGTTTGGTCCAATGGCATACGTTTTCTTGGGCACAGTCTGCTTGGGTTTAGCGCCTGAAATATTGTAGTCGACCTCCGATCCACATCCGTCTACCCTGGTAGGACACCCTATGCTTTGGTTGTCGTCTTGGTGGGATCCATAAGAGGCTCCTTCATTCAAAAGTACGCCGTTCACCTGACCGTTAGGTAAAGAATCCCCATTACTTCTCTGGACCTGCGTGCGCGATTATGTCATCCCTCTCTGGGTCCTAGCCTGGGAACCAGGTTGACTAATCATTTCCAGAAGTCTAGTTAGTTCCCCTCTCATAATGGCCATTTCGGACTGCAGTCCATGAATATCTTCCCTCCTCGGGGAAAATATGGAGGGTAACTCGTCAAGAGAATCCATGTTGTCACAGTACAACTGAAAAAACGTGAAAGTCCTGGAACAGTCAACTAAATAATAAAACGTGAACCAATCTGTTCCTGGTTACAACATGTATAAAACACTAACACGAACGGAATGGCAGAAAAATCTCAGTATATCTCTGTTTATTAACTTAAAACATACAGGTTAAGCGCTTTCATTTAATAAAATAGACTTCATCAGAACAATACTCATCACAAAATGTTTTTCTTAAATACATACTCATACCAATCACATTCAATTCAATTTACTCCATAATTGATTCTTAAAGTGCTAGTGTTAAATTCTTATTCTCCCTATTGACTTGTATAGCTAATATTTAGTACAATTAATAAAATAATAACAGAATTCGTAAAAAGATACTAACAGAATTCATTAAAAAATACATATATAGGTGACTTTGTGTCTATTTTTATTCAATATACATACAAAATGTAAAATATATATATATATATATATATATATATATATATATATTTTTATGTTATTTATTTGTTTAAAAATACCAACATAAAAATCTAGTAACTAACTACTACTATTTTCCAATATGGGTTTAATAGATATATACTCATTAATACCAGGGAGGGGCACAGAAGCATTTAAGTGGATCTGCCACCTTGCCTCTTTCTCTCCCAGTATTTTCTTTATGTTGCCACCCCTGGGGTTATGTTTTACCAATTCTAATATTCCAAAGTGAAAAAAAGAACATGTAGTACTTCCATTCAGGTGTCTCCATAGGGCATTATTTCCATCTTGTTTTCTTATACTATAACAATGATCGTAGATCCTATTTCTCAAGCACCTGTCAGTTTTTCCAACATAAAAACATGGACACTTAGTACATTTTGCAAGATATACAAGGTGCTTGGACCTACAATTGCCCTTCGGGAAAACAATTGATTTTTTTTTCACTTTGGAATATTAGAATTGGTTAGAATATTAGAATATTAGAATTAGAATTCTCCTTATTTAGCCTAGTGAGTGGGATATCAGTGTGCCTCACTATCAAGTCGCCTATGACTAGTGTGTTGGGCATGCTGTTTTGCCTTAGGGGCTTTGGTTGAGTTGCACACTGTTTAGGAGAGTTATGTGTCTCGTGATTAGTGTTGCGTTGTGGTGGTCGAGGACGTTTATGCCTTGGAGGTCTCTGCTGTTTTGGTAGTTTTTATTGAGAGCCACCGCAAAGTTGAGTGTGTGGTTTGTGTTTTTATGTGAAGGCAGTGCTGGTGTGTGTTCTGGAGTGCTATGCATTCCATGTGGTGTGGTGCAAGTGTTGCAACTACATATGCAGTTAATTTTGCACTGCACATGTAGTTGCCTGTCAGGAGATGTTTCCATCGTCATTTAGATTTGACTTCATTATACATAGTTATGATGATATTGTTGCTTTGGTCTCCTCTGTGTGTGCTACGTAGTATGGTTTGGACCCTTGTCCTACAGGGCTCATTATACCATGTCAGAATGTACTGGTCACTTACCTTTACCAGATTCTTGCTGGCTCTTTAGATGAAGAGTTGTTTTAAAGGAGGCACGTATCACACTCCTTTCCTGAAAACATGGATATATGCATGCTGATGACTTGGACAACTATTGCTCTATGCCCAGCCTTCCCATCCTGGCTAAGGTTCTGAAGAAGGTAGTGTGTGTACAGTTAGACTTCTTTTTAAGATAAAGGGGTTTATATGATCCAGTCCAGTGTGGCCCTTGTTACATACATATCACAGAAATGACACTTAGAAGAGAATATAATGATCTCCTTATGGCCAGAGACCAGAGTCATTATTCAAACCTGGTAATTCTGAATCAATCATCGGTATTTGACATGCTGGACCATGGAATCCTTTTCGATTGATATATTATTTGTGTGGTAATTCGGGTGTGGTCCTGGATTGGTTTGCCTTCTACCTTTTTTGATACACTTGAAAGTTTGTGTTTGGAATTCATTTCTATGCTTCTTACTCTCACACCTGCAGTTCTGCACAGGGTTCTATTCTGAGCCAATTGTTGTTCACCCTATATATATATATATATATATATATATATATATATATATATATGCTTCCTCTTGGAGACACCATTAAAAGGGGAGGATTTATGTTACCATTCCTTTACTGAGGATACTAAATGGTTATTAACCATTTGAAGACAGTTGCCATGGCTATACATGCCAACCTGAATGAATCGTCTTCTCCAGTTTCTGCCAGCATTACTTACTGTGGAGACCAGCTGAAATTTGGGTGCAAGAGGCAATGACCAGGTGTCATTATTGATAGCAAACTAACTTTAAACAACCATTTGTCAGCTGCTGTCAAGTCTTTCTGTTTCTATTTCAAGAACATATCCCTGATTAAGTGTCTGATTCGATCCGCAGACCTTCCTGTGATGGTGCTTTCATTTGTCTCTTGTTGTTTAGACTGGTTCTTTGCCCTGTACATAGGGTTGTCTGATGGTGAATTTGACTGACTACATCTTTTTTTAACACCTTTATTGAATTATCACTTAAGACACAGGCAAACATACATTTATGTAAAAGAAAGCAAACAATGTTGACATGTTCAATTACAAACATTATACATCATTAACACACTTTTGTACAATTATCATCAATCCAGCATTATATAAATTGCTCAATTCCTGCCTTCCCTTAAACCTCACTCCTCCTCCAAAACATTTTTCTGCATGTATTGTTACAGTTTCCATTTTTCCTATGTATTTTGCTCTTACCCTTTTCTAACTATCCCACTTCCAGGTCTTTTATCTTTGTTATGGTATTCACTACTTCAAATACAGTTAGTTTAGATTTTGGTATCCATTTTCTAGTAATTGCTTTTTTGCCAGTCACCAGAATTAAATTTAACAAGGCTTGACTATGTCTAGGCAATTCAGATCATGTATCCCAACTAAAAAAAAAAAATAATTTTTTTAGTTTTACCCATTTGCTCTCCTAGTATGAGTACTCTGTGTGGAATTTTTAAAGTCTACCAACAGACTGCACTCCCAAAACCTATTTTCCCAGTTACCTCTTGCTTACTCATCACACCTCCAACATTTGTCATCTACCTAAGGAAGAATTCTTTGGAATCTGCTTGGGGTATAAAAATACTTATGCAGACACCTCCTAGCAGCAATCATACATCTTCTAGACTTTGTTGTATACCTGAGAGCCATACTTTTGTCCTCCCATTGTTTCCTTGTGCATTACTTATCTGATATCTGTTTATTATCCTTTCTAGCCTCCTCTGATTGATTCCTGTAGCTATCATGCAATATTTTATACGCTGTACAAATTATCCCTTTTATCACAGCAGGTTCTGTTCTAGATTCAATAAAAAAAACTTAGGATTCCCCCATCCCTTTCTCTTTGCTTGTACTCTGACATCAGTCCCTGATGGAGAAGGCAGTCTCTAGCCTGCATTCCAAATGTCTTCTTGGTTGGACTGAAAAATGTCGATCCTTCTTCTTGTCCTCTCTAGTTATTTGCACTGAATACCTTGGTTCTTTTGCCAGTTCTTTCCAGTAAATTCCAGTCTCCTCTACCGTGTTCTCTGTAACCCCAGTTGCAATCATCCTTATTGGCAGAATCTGTTTTCTCCATTCTTGTGTTGGCTTAGTTCTTAGAGTACTTCCTGCCACTAATCTGATGTTGTTGCCTCTCATTTGCTCTTCAACCTATGGTTTTGGATCCAAGCATCAGATCCGACTTGGCCGCATACCAAAGCTCCAGGCTTCAAAATCTGAGCTCCTCCCCTACCTATGATGTTCCTGTCCTCCAAATCCCTCAGATCTTGTTTACCCTGCTTCACTAAGCATTGGATATCTTGCACTCTGAGCTCCTCGGGGTTGTTTTTTGGTCAGTGAGTCAAAACTTCTTTGTCTGTCTTGACTTAATTTTATAGAGTTTGCCTTCCCTATCTTCAGTCTTCTGTTTCTTCGTTATAGCGGTTTTCTAGGATAGAGTTTTCTTGTCTCTTTCCTTCCCTCCCTTCCCTACCTGTGTTTTCTAAACGGCTTGTAGTGATATATAAAAAAAAAAAGTTCTTCTTACTGCTGTAGAAGCTTAAGTTTGTATATGTTTTTCCTGTTTGTTGGAATTTAAATTTAACTTCTAACTTAATCGTGTGTGTGTGTGTGTGTGTGTGTGTGTGTGTGTGTGTGTGTATTTCTTGTGGGTTGCTGTCTTTTTCTTATTAGCAAGGCTGATTCTAAACCCACAGGCTTTAAGAAGTGCAGCACTTGTGGGCACAACATCCCACTTTTGGATGCGCACTCAGAATGTGTGGTTTAACTTGGGGCGGCTCACCTGGATTCTACTTGTTCCATCTTTGCCGTCTTTAATCAGCGGGTGCTAATCAGTAGGCACAACAAGCTCATTCTGAAAAGACTCCTTTCTAGTTCTTCTTCCTCAGCCACTCCATCCACTTCAGGGGTTCAAACCCCCACTAAAAAACTTAAGGAGCGAAAGAGTTCCCAGTAGATCTTCTCATTTGGGTAACTTCCCGCCAAAATTTCCAGACCTTCAGAGCCGTCCACTTCAGCTCTTATAATCATCCAGGCCTCCCCTCCGTGCCGGAGCCGAAACTTCTCCCCAGAGCTGGTGACAACCAGACCCAAGTCCCCTCTTGTGCAGCAACCCAGGCCCTCTTCCAGGCCTGCTTTGGTAGCTTCTTCCATTAGGTCTCCCCGAAGCTTTTTTGAAGCCAAGGTGGGCAGCATGATGGTCAAATTTCTCAAAGCACAAATCCAGCTGGAGATCTTGGCTGCTCCATCCCTTCCTGGATCCACAAGCAGTATTCCTATCTTTACCTCCTTCCTGGATCCGCAAGCAATATTCCTATCTTTACCCCTATTTTTCCTTCTCCAATCTTACCCTGGATTTCATAGTTATTGGGTCCAAACCTGTTTGGAGTGAAGACATCGAAGCTGACAGGTACTGTTACCTTGATTCCAATGGTCTCCCTGATTTGCCCAGCTCTGACAGTTTTGGAGCCATAGTTTTGGTGTTGGTTTCAGGGGGTTGATGTTGGCCACAAAAGTTTTGGAGCTGTCTCTTCCTCACGGGGCTTTGGCATTTGACAACTCAGCTCCAGTTCCTCACTCAGATCCGGGGATGGTTAAGGTTTGTGGATCTTCTCCGTATACAGCTTCGGCTCTGGTGGGGGTGCCTACTGTGTCCTGATCTCCCTCGACATTTGCGGTGGTGGAGAGGGCTCTCTCTGCATCCAGAAGAGCCTAGATTCTATCTGCTTCAGGACCCGGCCCCACTCCAGCAGCTTTTATGCCTGAGATATCTACTCTGTCCCATCCGGGGCAGCCTACCCAAAAGGACTTCCAGTTACTTCTCTTTTGGAACCCTCAGACTTTTTTGATACCTCCCCCAGAGCACCCTCACCGAGGAGGTCCCTCGGAAGCACCAGTGCGAAAGGAGACACTTGGATACCTCTTTCGAATCCCTCACAGAGGACTCCAATCTCGATGAAAGGGTAGGGTCCCTCATATCACCACCCGAGGATGTCTCCTTTGGAGACATCATGGAAATTCTTCACAAGAAGGGTGGTTGGTCTTCCAAAAGCCCTAACCCAGATTAATCAGTGTTTCTGGAAGCCTTTGCGTCAGGCCCATCTACTTCTTGGTTGTCCCCCCTGCAGACCCCCTTATTGACCTTGTAGTCCTGCAGGGCATGGAAGGATCCTGACGCAGTGGAACCAATCCCCAAGTGGCCCGATATGATCCTTAGTGCCTCTTCTGACCACCCACACTGGACTAAGGGAATTCCCACTGAAGCCATGGTGGTTGCAGCTGCCACCAAAAAACAGCTGACCCAGAAGAGCTCCACTGTCCATCCCCCTAATAGGGAGTTTAGGGCTTTGGACAGGGTCGGAAAGCGGAGCTTAGGCTTTAGCGACCTTCGCTTTGCTAGTGTTGAACTACTTGGCACACGTAACCAGGCTACAGAGGGACTAAGTTAAGGAACTCTCTACTTCTTTCCCAGGGTCCATGTCTGCTGAGGAAAAAAAGACCTTTTCCTTAAGAATGACAACCCTTCACCATGCCTGGATGAGGCTGTGTGACTTTTCGAAACACTATAAGGTGTCCTTCATTAACGCTCCTTTTGATAGATCAACACTTTTCATTCCAACAGTTAAAGACACACTCTCCCAAAGTGAAAAGGACAGAAAGAACTTGTCTGCCATCAGAATGCTCTTCTGTCCTCCTCAATTGACCTTTTCAAGGAACCATCATGGAGGTAGGAAGTTCTGTGGTTCCGTAAATCACAAGGTCCTTTTCCGGATTCACAAGGGGAGCTTTTTCACTGAGGCAGAGGGGGAAAATGGTTATAATGGCAGATGCTGCCCTCATGGCAGAGGAGGTCTGATGAAACAAGGGTCTTGAGATTCTTTCTCGGACAGACCTAATCAGCGATTCTGAGGGATTGCCCAACTGCTCAACTCTGGAGGCAATCGGGGATGTTTCTCTACACCCAACTGCCTCGGAAGCTATTCCATACCCTTTTTCCAAAAACCCTCATCAAACAAGATCCTACCCAATGTTCCACCCATCAATGGGAGGCTGCAGCATTAGATATTTCAAAGCTGATCTCAAAAACAGTCATCCAAAGTGTCTCCCCAGACCAGTTCAGATCAGGCATTTACTCCAAATTCTTTTTAGTGCCTAAAAAGATGAGGGACCTCAGACCCGTTCTGGATCTCACCTCTCTAAACAAGTCAGTTGCCAAATCAGAGTTCTGAATGGTCACAATACAGTCCATTCTGCCCTTCCTACAGAAGGATGACTGGATGTGCTCTATAGACCTTCAGGACGCATACTATCACATCAAGATGAACAGGTGCTCCAGAAGATATCTCCACTTCAGGCTGGGAGCCAATCACTATCAGTTCAGAGCACTGCCCGTTGGTCTCATCACAGCCCCCCAGGGTGTTCACCTACTGTATGGCAGTCATGTTAGTTCACCTGAGACTGCAAGGATTCCAGGTGTTTCCTTACCTAGACAATTGGTCCTAACAGTTCCCACCAGCCATCGACTTGTAGAAGCCAGAGAATACTTATTCCATCTAACATTGACCTTGGGCATTTCTGTCAGCCTAAAAAAGTCCCATCTTCACCCAGTCCAAGTCATAGACTTCATCGGAGCATGTTTCAACACTATTCAAGCCTTCCTACCTCCTGACAGGATTTCCAGTCTGAGAGCTCATGTCAAACAGATAATGGACATCCTTCCCCCACGCAAGTCTTATCCTAAGGGTTTTGGGGTCCATGGTGGCCACAATCACCATGGTGCCATTAGCTTGCCTTCACATGAGAATACTTCAATGGACCTTAGCTGTACAATGGTCTGTCCTACATTGCTCTTTAAATTACCTAATCTGGATCTCATGAGCTTGGAAACAGTCTCTCATTTGGTGGATCCAATCCGACGAGCTTCTCCAGGGGCACCCGTTCATTCTACCTCCTCCCACGGCCACTGTGACCATGGACGCATCCCTAATCAGATGGGGGGGGGTCATACAAATGGTCCAAGACGTGCTCCCCCCTAGAGACCAGTTTGTATATAAACATTCTGCAGATGAGAGCGGTGTGTTGCAGGCCCTTCATTCCTCTCTTCCAATGGGAACTATTGCTGTTTAGTCAGACAACATGTCAGTGATCTGGTACATCAACAAGCAAGGAGGAACCAGGTCTTATCCTTTGTGTCGAGAGGACATGAGATTGTGGCAATGGGCGACTTCTTCCAACCACTTTCTTATAACAACTCACATTTCGGGGAAGTCGAACATCCAGGCGGATAGGCTCAACAAGACCAATCTGATGCCTCATGAGTGGTCTTCAGTCCTTCAGTGGCAAATGTGATCTTCCAAGAATGGGTCAACCTTGCTGCATTCTGTTCGCGTCTCCCTCCAGCACTGAGATCAGCAAGTTTTTTGCCCTGATCTCTCTCTCCTCAGGGACAATGCCTGAGAGAAGCTGTAGTCCATGCTTGGCCCCCCAGCTTGCTCTACGCCTATCCTCCTCTTCCGCTCATTCCCAAATTTCTGCAGAAAGCTCAGAGGTTGAAGTGCCAAGTCATCCTCATTGCCCCCTTTTGGCCCAGACAGGTTTGGTTCCCCTGCCATTGGTCTCACCTAGTTTGTCCACCTTGGATGCCTCTCCAGACCTGTTGTCCCATCCCTCAGGACACTTCCATCCAGATCTTCTGAACCCGAAACTAACCACTTGGTTACTCCACTTCCAATGATGGTTACAACCCCTGGGCTTTCTTCCCGAGTTAGAAAAAGTTTGACTGCGGCACACAAACCATCCACGAGGAGGCTTTACAATAGTACGTGGAAGAGGTTCTCCATCTGGACTCATCAGAGCAATCTAGATCCTTTTTCTGCACCAGTTTCAGCTGTGCTGGATTTCTTGGCATATCTTTTTACTAACAGGGTTAGTTTTTCTACGGTGAAAGTGCAGCTGCCGACCATTTCCAGTTTTCACATGGGGGAAAATCCTTTTGCTTTAGCATCATCTAAATTATGCAAGGCCTTCTTGAAAGGTACCTTTTTCCTATGTCTTCCTATTAATGACCCTTTGCTTCCCTGGGACCTCACCTTGGTTTTACATGCTTTAGTTTCACCCCCCCCCCCCCGAACCTTCGTCTAAGGTAAATTTAAAGTTTCTGGCCTGGAAAACCATTTTCTTGGTGGCTCTTACTTCATTCAAGAGAATATCTGAGTTACAGGCTTTGTCTTGCAAGCCTCCATATCTGATTTTTCACAAGGACAGAGTTACTTTGCACACTAAACCTTCCTTTCTGCCGAAGGTCACTTCTGAGGCTAACATAAATCAAGTTATCAATCTGTTTGTTTTCTTCCCTAATTTTCAAAACAAGGGAGAGTATCTGCTTCATGCATTGGATGTACATAGACAACTCTGCTTTTATTTAGATAAAACCAAAACCTTCAGGAAATCTGACCAACCCTTCATGTCCTTTTCTAAGTCCAGGTTGGGTAAACCAGTCTCCAAGGTTACCCTGGCTCATTGGATAACTACCTTGCCACATTAAGGCCCATTCTACTAGATCTGTTTCTACCTCTTCTGCCTTCTGGTCGAAACTTCCCATTGATGAAATTTGTGCAACTGCTGCTTGGTCAAATCATCATACCTTTATTTCCCATTACAAATTAGTCATTATTTCTAGGAATAGGGCATCCTTTGGTTCTGCTGTGCTCCGGAATACCCTTCCTTGAGGGGTGCCCAAGTTCTTTCTATAGCAGGGACTCTGTCCTATAAGTTGAAGAAAAATGAAGGCAACAACATCAGATAAAGAAGTTTTGTACTCACCACAACATTCCATCTGTGTCGTTGCCTCTCATTTATGCTTTAACCTTCCCTGCCTCCATCCCCCTACCTTTTGAAGGGCCTAACAGAAAATTTTGGACAGATACTTCTGTTCTGACCTTTGAGCTCCTGAAATATTCCCACATGACTTATCTTTTTACATCTAGGTAACTTCTTCCTGTTTACTTGTCCCATGATTATGTGATATACTATGCTGCAGCAAACTCTGTCTGAGGGATTTGGATGAGTCGAGCATCAGGAAGAGCTCAGATGTTGGAGCCTGGAGCTTTGGTATGCAGCTGAGTCAGCTCTGATGCTCGGATCCGAAGCCCAGAGGTTGAAGAGCAAATGAGAGGCAACAGCACAGATAGACCGTTATGGTGAGTACATAACTTCTTTTTTTTTGTTTGGCTGTTGTGAGTCTCCTTAAGGATTTGCATCCCAAATTCTGTTCTCTCCTTATTTGTTGAATTCCCCCTGCTTCCTCATCATCTCATTTTTCTCAGGAGCAGCTCTTTTTGCTGGTATGATTGCATATTTACTAATATATATCTCTGCTGCTTACTTGTGGCCAGATTTGGAGCATACACAGGAAGTGCCCTCTTACGTAACAAATCATACTGTGGAACACCAGTCCAGTTGCGTACATGTACTGTCAAAAACTTAATGCAGTCTGTTCCTTCCAGTTTCTTTGTTATATGAAAAACTATTAAGTTTTCTTTTTGTATTATCTTCTAACTGTACTATTTTTGAGACATCTGCTCTTGATAAGCCAGTTTTATATTAATTTCAGTCTGTAATTTCTGCAGTTTTATCTACCCATCTGAATAGCTACTTAAAGTTTGTAATTCTTCCACCTTCTGCCATTTGACTTTTTAATATTCATCCAGTGTCTCCCTTAAACCACATCTGTGTGCATTTGATTTATCTATTTCCTCTAAAATACTGGAGGAACTGTTTTTTGCTGAGCGGCTACAAGTGTCTTCCTAACCAGAGTTTTTCCTTCTCCTTTTCTGATTTGATTTTTCTTTACTTTCTTTAGATTTCTTCTTTGGTGGCATGCATGCAGTGTTCTAGGCAGAAACAGAAGTTTACCCAAATGAATTACTATCTTTTTTAACAACTTCTCAGTTTTGTCACTGCAGAGTTCAAATACTCAGTGTAGCAATCTTTGAAGACCTACTTACGAGAACTTTTTGACTGGTACCAGCAAAGTCCTTTTCCTAGGATCAGCCTAACAGGGACAACTGGCTGTTCGTGAAGTGCTACTTGAAAACTCTGGCTTCCCTGCCTTTGCTTTCCAATGTCCATGCCTCCGGAATAGCCTGCCTTTCTCTCTGAGAGTTTCCTCCACTTTAGCTGTCTTTGAGCTCCTTAAAACGTACCTGTTTGAGCTGTCATATGCCTAGGATACCTGCCATGCTGTATACTTTCCCATCAAATTTCATTTCAAGAAAGATCTACTTTTATTTATTTATTGTTCACCTGTCTTAATTGATAGCTATTTAGTGTTCTTTTATATGCGTCTGTGTTATTGTTTTGGATATGAACAAATTAATGAAATCAGATGTGAATGTAACAAGCAACAGTCTTTAGTTCAGAATCAGTTAGCATTTGCTAATAAATCCCTACATTCTCCCAGGTGCCCTGTTTTGAATACTACTCAAGTGTGGCACAAAAGAAACTGGAATATTTAAACATTTAGTAATATCCCAAAAGCAAGGAGGAAATGTGAAGATTCATGCTGTTGAATATAACTTGGAAAACTCTGGAACAAGCTACTTTATGCTTTAAATTGTATCCATGAATAGAAAGCCTTCGTGATATCTTCAGAAACAGTGCAATTTGTAATGTGATGTGATTTAGAATCTTTTTATGTAATGTAAAACTGTGTTCCAAATTATTCAGTTCTCTGTGTTTAACAACTTAAGAGTTTGCACTTGTACAGTACCTTGTTTTTATTGATGCTAATTTAATTTACAGTGCTCAGTGCTACTAGTTAACTAGTCATTTACTGTAGACGTCTGTAGTTTATATACTAGTTGTCTGAGTAGTGTTTGTATGTGCAATTTCTCTGAAAAGTTATTTATACATCCTGTATGTCTCTGCAGCATGTATGCTAGGTGAAGATGTCCTTATAGTTACCACTGTAAGTATTAGTGCAGTAACACCATTCAGTCTTTCAGTTCACTGTCTTTTTTTATTTCCGCTGTTAACTGTAGTTATGCATGAGAGCAGTTTTTTTACTTACTTATCAAATGATACATAGACATAGTTGAATATCCTTTACAGTGAATATTACATATGGTTAGTATATGTTATCTGTCTGTATGATAATACATGCTGTTATCTTGGTTTATACCGCTCTGAATAGTATGCTCTCTCATAATATCACAAACTTGTGTACTCAGATGTTTCTTGGACTCCACTGAAATGCTCAGATGGACATTCTAGTCTACAAACATAAGCAAGTAAAAACAAAAAACATGTAGTATGGACTACATGAAATGTTATATAATAAATGGTACTTTTAAACATGGTGTATTGTGTTAACAAAAATGGCAAAAAATATTTTTCTTAAATTAGGACATATGCTACTAGCTATTGGTATAGGTATATTATGTTTGATGTTCTTCATGTTTCACTGTTGCAGTCATCACATTTGGGTTATCTGCTTGCAGTAGCTGTCAGTCGGCCTGATTATCAAAGTCTTGGGTCCTGCGTCAGTTGCTGTCTCATCTTCCGTGACGTCAGGTAGTCAGGGGTATAAAGCATGCAGCTAATGCCATTACATCAGTCTTTCTTGCCGTGCGGTGCCCAAAGCAGAAGCAGTTCGCAAGTGCCAGTCAGTCGACTCCTGAAATTTTCATTTTCGAGTTTCAGAACCCAAGTCTTCAACTAAAGCTAAGTACCCCATTGGGCAAACTTTTTCTTGCTCTAAACCAATGTCAGTAAAAGTCAATAATTGTATTTCTTGTGGAAAGCAAATACCTGATAAAGATTTTCATTCGTACTGTATTCTTTGTCTAGGCCCTGACCACGTCGTCCCTCGCTGTCAGTTTTGTGTCTTATTTAAATCACAAACTATTCGTTGTCTGAACATTTTTGCTGCTAAATATTTTGTTACTCGGTTCAATTATCCAGATATGACTTCGGTAAGCCACCCGACTACCGACTTTCCGAAAAAACGCAAAGATAAAGACAGAGACAGGCCGCCTAGGTCCAAAGCTGCCAACGATGCTTCTCCTAATCTAGCTGCCAGTTCGCCGGTACTCAGTGAGGCGATTTTGCAGACCCTGATACCCACTACTTCAGATTCGCAGGCCACTACTGAGACCCATTCGGAGTCCGGCATGCTGCGAGATGGTTCAACTTTGGAACCTGCGGATGTCTCTACCTTGGATGGGTCCAGAGCAGCTGTGCAGGCACCGGCTTCTGAGGGTGTATTCAGGCCTATTGACTTGCATATTAAACCGATGCCATCTTCTTCTTCTAGGCCTAAAACTCGAATCATGCCTAGGAAACTGACACCCAGACCGCATGGTCAGGACTCTATGCCTAAAAAACTAATGATACGAATGGCTGAAGACCTTATTACTTAAATCAGGGGAAGCCAACCTTCCCCCTCTAAGAGACCCAGGACTAAATTTGCTTATGATACTTCTGACCAGGATTCTGAAATTTCTGTCTCCTCTGATGACCAGGATTTACCCTTATCTACCTGTGAGGATTCTGATGCAGAGGACTCTATTCCCTCTGCTTCTCCCCCAGAGGATTTTTCTTTTGGTGAAACCTTGCATACTCTTAGGGAGCATTTTCACTGGGAAGGTCAGAATTACTCTGATTCTAAAAAGAGGCTTAGAGATTTCTTACTCCTGCCCCAACACAGGCCTTTAGCTATCCCTCCTGTGCTGGACATTGTTGACAATTCCTTTTCAGAATCTAGCTTGGCCCCTGACTCTTTAATTCCTGCTCCCAGAAAACTTGATAGATATTACAGGGTTCCTGATTCTCACAAGTTCCTTTTTAAAAATCCTTCTGCAGATCCTGAGACCATTTGACAGGGACCCAAGGGCATTAAGGCTACTACTGCCAAAGATTCTACCCACTCTGATAGAGATTACAGGGCCCTGGATAGATGAGGTAAGAAGGCATACACCTCTGCAACCTTGGCCATCAGGGCCTTAAGGTGCCAGTTCCATATGTTTAAGTATCAGCAGAATATTATTGGATTGCTTAAACAGAAAATTATGTTGATTCCTGATTGTGCTGAAAATAAGGATTTACAGGATTTAATGCATTCTGCTGAACAGGTTGGAAAACATACTTTGCAATGTGGTTTTGATTCACTAGAGGCATCCTTCTGTCACTGGGTCTGTACTTAGAAGGCATGCTTGGCTTAAGGAGCAATCTTTGCCAGATCATGTTAAAACTAAATTGCTGGATGCTCCCTTAAATCAGGACCGCCTGTTTGGCGACAAAGCAGAAGTTCTTAAAAAGATGGAGGAAGAAGCTAAATCTATGCAAACTGTTAAAGATTTCTTACAAGTGCAGCCTCCTAGATTTAGTAGGCATTGGCCCTCAAAAAAATTGGTCCTTTCCTGCCTCTTCCAGGTCTTCTCAGTTCAAACCCAGAACCAGCAAAACACCCAGGCTTCAGTCCCAGGGTACGCACAGGACTAAGCAGTGGGGGGCTCCCACTTCCAAATCAGGGAGTAGTAAGACTCCCCCCTATGGTAAGCTGTCTCAATGACTTAACTTTAAAACTTCCAAGCACTTCTCAACTGACTGCTTCTTTAGGGGGAAAGATTGCTCTGCAAGCAGAAAACTGGGAACTCATTACCCAGGACAAATGGGTTTAAACAGTTTCCTAAGGATACAGATTTCACTTCCACACGTTACCAACCCCAAACGGTTGGCCAGATCTATCCCCAAATCAGTGGGCAGGGGCTCAAAAGCAAGTACTCTCTCTCTTAAAATTAAAGGCTATTCAGACTGTATCAGAAGAGGAAAAGGGACAAAGTTTCTACTCAAAACTTTTCCTGGTACCCAGAAAAAACAATTCATGGCGTCCTGTCCTGGAACTGTCTATCCTAAACACCTTCTTGGCGATTCCAAAATTCAAGATGCTAAATCTTCACCAATTGCTTCCCATGATAGGCAAAGATGCCTGATTGGCAACACTGGATTTAAAGGAAGCGTACCTGCACTTCTCAATCAGGGATTCTTGCAGAAAAATACCTATGCTTCAAAGCAGGCTGCATGCACTTTCAGTTCTCTGCACTGCCCTTACGCTTATCTACTGCGCCCAGGGTATTCACAAAGTGCCTAGCTCCAGTCATTGCATTTTGCAAGCAAAGAAATATTCAAATATGCCCATACCTGGACGATTGTCTAATTCAGGCAGAAAGCCAGGACATGCTTCTGAATCATCTGGCATTTGTACAGAAGGTGTTAACTTGTCTGGGGTACTCCATAAACGAAAATAAATCACATCTGGTGCCCTGTCAACAAATTATATTCCTGGGAGCAAGCTTGAACACAACTTCCGAGATGATATTCCTCACGCCAGAGAAACAAATTCATTTGACAACTTACTTCAAACTAGTGGCCACAAAAACCCTGCTATCTGCAAGGCAAATACTGCAAGTCCTGGGGTTCATGGCCTCGTGCATTCTACTAATTCCATATGCAAGACTGCATATGAGGAAACTACAATGGTATCTTAAAAGCCTATGGTGTCAACATTCTCAGGATCTAGAAGCAATGATTCTTATCATACCTTGCCTACGGTTAGAATTCCTTTGGTGGGCAGAGGCCTGCCACCAAAACAAGGGACTACCATTCACTCTACCCCCTGCCGCCCAAACCATAACAACAGATGCATCAGACTATGCATGGGGGGCTCACCTGGCAGGGAAGTGCATTCAGGGCAAATGGAACCAGAGTCAAATGCACCTGCATATCAATCAAAAAGAGATGTTAGCTGTACAAAATGCTCTGACAGCCTTCAAGGACCACATTCTTCCAGGACAATTAATGGTAAAGACGGACAACACCACTGTTATGTGGTACATAAACAAGCAGGGGGGTACTCATTCTTACCCCCTCTGCAGTCTAGCCATGGCTTTGTGGAACACAGCCTTGAGCTGCCAAGTTCATCTATAGGCTCAGTTCCTGCCAGGAAAGCTAAATACACTGGCAGACGAACTAATCAGAAATCTCATGGACCCACACGAGTGGAAACTGGAACCAAAGATTTTCAACATGTTGATCAACAAATGGGGGATCCCAGATATAGACCTGTTTGCCTCCCCCCAGAACTACTAATTGGACAAATTCTGCACAAGGACTCCCCACAAACAAGCTTGGAAAGTGGATGCTCTGTCCTTCAGCTGGAAAAAATCTATCAGTTTATGCCTTTCCTCCTCTGCCTGTCCTCTTCAAAGTACTACTAAAGATTAAACAGGACAAACCAAGGATGATACTGATTGCACCAGACTGGCCATGCCAACACTGGTACCGCCTCTTGCGCAGTGTGTCACAGCTGGCCCCATGGCACCTACCTCAGACCCCTACCTTGCTGTCTCAGCAGGAGAGCCAGATTCTGCACCGCCAGCATCAAACCCTGAACCTGGCAGCCTGGCTAATTACCTAATCTCTCCGTTACCATCCTTCAGTAAACAAGTGTTGGATGTCATTTTGGAGGCAAGGAGGCCTAGTGCTAAAAAATCTTATGCTTAAAAATGGAAAAGATTCTGTGCCTGGAACCAAACTCAAGGGACGGTCACAGCAGTGCCCAAATTACCTCAGATTCTTCAATACTTAACTGAGATGCTTCACAAGGGCCTTTCCTTTTCCTCCATCAAAATTCACGCCTTAGCCATTTCAGCTCATTACAACACAGAACCATCCCTCTTTTCTCACCCACTGCTCAAGCAGTTCCTCAGAGGGGCCAAAACCTAAGACCACCCAGGAAAGCCCCTACTCCAGCCTGGGACCTTAATTTTGTATTGGAAAAACTCACTCTTCCTCCTTTTGAGCCAGCTGCAACTGCAGAGTTAAAATTCCATTCTTGGAAAACAGCTTTCCTTTTAGCAATCACTTCAGCAAGAAGGGTATCTGAATTACAGGCCCTTATGGCAGTGGAGCCTTTCATCATCTTTCATGCGGACAGGGTGTCCCTCAGGACCAATCCTTCTTTCATCCCCAAGGTGGTATCCAGTGTGGCTCTTAATCAGTCCATTCATTTGCCAACCTTCTTTTCTAATCCACAGAACAGAGGGGAACGGATACTGCACTCCCTAGATGTGCACCGACAACTTAGATTTTATTTGGACAGGACTAAACCTCAAAGGAAATCTGAACTGCTGGTGGCATTTGCTGCAGGGGCAGAGGGGAAGGCTATTTCAAAGCAAACTATTTCTAAATGGATAGGCCGTTGCATCAATTTCTGCTATAAGCACCATGGAAAAACTACCTTACAGAGGATTAGACCCCATTCAACCAGGGCTGCATCTACCTCTACAGTCTTTCTCAGAAGTGTCCCTACCAAAGACATCCTAGAAGCTGCTACCTGGACTTCTGTACATGCTTTCACCAAGCATTACCATTTGCCAATTTTCTCTAAATCTAGAGCTGGCTTTGCCACTGCAGTCTTGCAGGGCCTTATAGCTGGTCCGAATGCTATCTGAATTCCTCCTCCCATTCTTAGCTTTGGGAATCTACCCAAATGTGATGACTGCAACAGTGAAACATGAAGAACATAGTACAGTTTTGTACACTTACCATAAATGTAGATGTTCGAGTGTATTCACTGTTGCAGTCCTGGTTACCCTTCCTCCAGTCCCCTGACTTCTTTTGGCTATACCTCTATTCTCCTTTGCTATACTTAAAAGCTTTTTGGTGTATTTGCTTTTTTGTTGGAGGTATAACCTTGTATATATATTTAATTGCTTCCCATTAAGGGGGGCACCTGACGTCTGGGGCAAGAAAAACTGATGTAATGGCGTCGGTTGCATGCTTTATACCCTTGACTACCTGATGTCATGGAAGATGAGACAGCAACCGACGCAGGACCCAAGACTTTGATAATCAGGCCGACTGAGGGCTACTGCAAGCAGATAACCCAAATGTGATGACTGCAACAGTGAATACACTTGAACATCTACATTTATGGTAAATGTACACAGCTGTACTTTTGCATTGCTTATGACGTGGGTTCAGTTAACATCTTTTTTGTCATACAGGCATCTAAGGTAGGGAGGAAATAAGCATCTTTTCTTGCTCAGCATTTCTGCATAGGTGAGGAGTATTTTGAATTGCTGTATAACCAGTGGAGACTGAAAAACCTGCAATAGAAAGTGCACATGTAACAGGCACAACACTGGGGACATAGTCTTGTATAGCCATTGTGCTCTTACTTCCTGGAGGAAAGGAGTCCTATATGATCAGCTGACTTGGAGTGACATGGGCACAACATTTTGGAGACATTACCTTATTAATGTGGAAAAAAGGCTCATTAGCTAGATTAAACCTAATCTGCATTAAATGTTCCTGTAGTTTTTTTTTTTTTTTTGTAGATTATATTCTTTTTGTAGTAAAAGTTGTAGTTTTTATTAACAGATTTCACTGATACCTGCCTCCTTCTTTTTTCAGATATTTCAAAGGCACTCATAGTGACCGAACTTGGTTCATATCGTTCTCCAGAAATTTTAAGTATAATTCTTTCTAACATGGAAAAGCTTTTGCGAATTCCTGTTCATGGGTAAATGTCCTCTATTTGTATTTTTTTCAGTTTGCTTTACTGATAGGAATCCTGTAATAAAAAACTATAAACTTGTATAAATTACTGAATGTGTAACAGAAGAATTTCATTAGCAAGAGAATATATTCATACGGTATGACAATCTGTACCAGTAAGAGTTTATGTTTATGAATATGTTTAATTTGGCTATTTCACATGAGAGTGCTATTTAGACAAAACAATATAGTATTTGGGCTTACTTTGAGAAACCCGGCACCCCCCAACACACACACACGCACACACGCACACGCACACACGCACACACGCACACACGCACGCACACACACACACACACACACACACACACACACACACACACACACACACACACACACACACACTTGTTGAGGCCTTTTGCTGATACCAGGTCTGATTCAGACCTCTGGGAGTCCTTCTTAAAAGAGCATTGGCAAAACCTGTTTAGATGTTCTTAATTAGTTCACTGTTGTTGTAGCCATTACAATATGGGACATATCTTGCCAAAGATACTGTACATTTGGCAAGTCTACAAAGCTTCAAGCTCCTTCTTGTGCACCATACTTCCATCTTTAGTATGCTAAGACATGTTAGAATTGGGGGGAACAAAAGGACATGCCAAACCTCAGAACTTTCTTGCCTACAGCAAAGGAGGGTGAAGCCTAAAACTGTAAGTGATGTCATGTTAGAATAAAAAAGGGAGAAGGATAATGCATCCCAGCCAGGGGAGGGGTTTCTGATCCTCTCTTCTTTGTGTCTGCCCCATACCCCACTTAGACATTAAGCTAAAATTTCTGAAAGAGCTTCATTATTAGCTTTATTTAATGGATCCCTGTCTAGTTAATCTACTATATCCAGCACAAATCTGACCCCCACCCAGGGTCTTTTATGCAAGACTTGAAGAGATGTGGAAACCCTGCAATGTGAGTAATAAGCTTTTCATTAAACAGGAAAAAAAAATTATTTCAGTTCTGTTTAAATATTAAACTTGTACTTACAGTGACCTGTGTGGGGATACTTATTTGTACTTTTCTGCCTTTTTCCCACATTTTAGCCAAAAAAGTTATCAGTTTGCACTTTTAATTTGTTCTTGGACCTTTGTCTTGTAGCTTAATTTGCAGTTTTGGAAAGATTGTGTTTCTGCATTATACTGCACTTCTATTTCCACAAGTAGAATTATTTGTAGAGGCTATGCATTTGTATTTTAAACCCTACTGGGCCTTTGTCTTGTTTCATTCACAATTGTGTGTTGATACTAGGTTGCCACCACTCTGTTTTTTTTCCGGACTATCTGGAAATCAAACTGATTGTCCGGTAGTCCAGAGAACACTGTACAAACTCCGGTATTCTGTTTAAAAAAAGAAACAGACTATCGGCGTTTGCTAAATCGTCAGATTTACTATGTCTTTTTACAGAAAAGCATAGTAAATCGGCAGAAAGCATGCATCGGGAACAGAAAAAAAGAGGGCATTCCTCATCAGCTGATGTCTTAAAGACGTCACAAAATGGGTGGAATGTGGATGATAGAGGGGATGGGTATGGGCATGGTTACCGGTGATGCAAGGAGTGTGGCCTTTCTCTGGTTTTAGCCACAAAGAAAGGTGGCAGCCCTAGTTGATATTGAGTGCCCACCCAGCAAACCAGTACAGCTCTTGAGTAAACCTCCTTTACTACATGTCTCCTCCTTATTTTCCCTGAGCTCAGCAAAGCTTGGCATCCTAACCTGTGTTCCAGAAGTGTTTTACATGTATCCAGTGCCATCAAGGCAACGTTAAGTACTTATTGCTAAATTGCACTAGCTTAAGTTATAGTGAATGATCACTTCTGTTTTCCTGCTTTTATTTGTGTATTTTGTAGTATTTTTGTAAAAAAAAAAAAAAAAATAAACCAAACAAAAAAAACTGCCGATGTCCTTCAAGGATGCATCTGCAGTCCTAACAAATGGGTTGTCCTGGCCTCAGGCAACCCTTCGGTCGGCCGGATTCCAAAGTCTGGGTCTGGCCTCGGCTGGTGTCGCACTTCACCCGACATCATAGCTGCAGTTCTTCGGGTATAAAGGCATCAGCCGACACCATTTTCCTCTGTCTTTCTTGCCGCGTGGCTCCCGAAGCAGAAGCTGTTCGCAAGTGCCGGTCGGTCAGATCCAGAGATTACTACTACCGAAGACTTCTAAAAAGCTAAGTACCCCGTTGGGGACTCTTTCTTGCCTCAGCCGATGTCAGAAAAAGTGAATAACTGTTTAACTTGTGGGAAACAAATACCTCATAAAGACTTCCACTCTTACTGCCTACCTTGTTTAGGCCCAGACCACGACGTAGCAGCTTGTTTAGCCTGTGCTTCCTTCAACCGACGGACGCTTAGACGTCGGTCGGAGTTTGCCGAGGAGTTTTTCAGCTCCGCTTTTGCTTATATCATGCCGTCGGAGACTCCGACTTCGCATTTAGCTAAAAAGCGTAAGGAAAAGGACCGACACTCGTGGTCCGCGGTTTCGGCCGAAACCGCGGTTAAGCCAACCGCGAGTGTCTCGGTTTCGGCTGAAACCGAGTCTGCGGTTCTTCCTTCGGCCGAAAGCATGCCTCCTACTACCGAGGCCTCTTCCAGCATGGCTGAATCTGCTACTGAAATTCCTCCTGCTCTTACAGTTTCTCACGATTTATCAGATACTATTCCCCTAGATGTATCTACTCCTGCACGTGGAGCTGCTAGGCCCCCTGCATCCATGTCAATTAAGGCCTTTGCCAGGGCTAAAGCAGCTAAATCTTCCAAGGCCGTGCCTACTAAAGCCCCCTCTCACATGCCTAGCTCTAGTACTCAAATGCTTAGTCTAGCAGAGGATCTCATTTCTTTGATCAGGGGATCCCAGTCTCACCCTGATAGGGCCTCTCAACGTCGTCCAGAGAAGAGGCCTAGAGCAGAACCCCTGAGCCAGTTTCCACTGATTACTCCTCAGACAAATCAGAAAATACAAACCCTCCTGAGGGCCCTTATTCTCCATATGAGGACTCTGATGCAGAAGACTCCATTCCTTCTGCCTCTCCTCCTGAGGAATTTTCCTTTGGGGAAACCCTGCATGCTATGAGGGAACAATTTCAATGGCAGGATCAGGATTTCTCAGACTCTAGGAAAAGGCTTAGAACTTGCATTTGCCACAGCATAGGCCTTTAGCCATTCCTCCAGTACTTACAGTTGTGGATGATGCATTTAATGATGCTTGTACTGCTCCTGATTCACTCCCTCCAGCCCCTGCTAAGCCCGACAGATACTACAGGGTTCCGGACACACATAATCACTTGTGTAAGGCTCCTTTGCAGATCCTGAAACTGTTTCACAGGGCCCCAAAGCGGTAGCAGCTACCTCTGCCAAAACCCACTCCCTCTGAAAGGGAATCTAGGGCCTTGGAGATGGGGTAAAAAGTTTATACTTCTGCAACTCTTTCGGCTAGGGCCTTAAACTGTCAATTCCACATGATTCAGTATCAGGAATTTATGTTAGATCAGTTATCTAAAAAAAATTTCCTCACCTGAACCTTTAGACCGAAAGTCTCTTCAGGAAATGGTACATAACATACAGCAGGTCAGTAATCATTCCTTAAAATGCGGCTATGATGCACTGGAGGCCTCCTTTAGATCAGCTATGACTGGTACAGTGATCAGAAGGCATGCATGGTTAAAAGAGCAGTCCTTACCAGACCATGTAAAATCAAAGCTCCTAGATGCTCCCATGGATAAACACAATTTGTTTGGCTCTCCTGCACAGCAAGTGCTTAAGAAGGTGGAAGAGAAAGCAAAATCTGTCCAGACAGTCAAGGATTTCTTACAGGTCCAGCCTCCAAGGTTTAGTAGGAACTGGCCTTCCAAGAATTGGTCCTTTCCAGACTCCAACAGAGCACAGAGTGGCAGGAATAGGCGCACAAGAGGCAGAGGTCAATCCAGAGGTGCCTACAGAGGACGTCAGTGGCAGTCTAACAACCAGCGAAGTACTGCTGCAGACCCAGCCACTACCACTTCCACAGGACAATCACAGTGACTTGGCTCTGAAGCCGCCTACCAGGGAACAACTAGAAGCACCCTTAGGCGGAAAGCTAGCCTTATTTTCAGTAAACTGGCATTGCATTACAGGAGACAAATGGATTTTACAGACAATAGACAAAGGTTACAGGTTTCACTTCCATACTCTACCAAGGAAGAGAGGAATGCCAAACCTACCTCCAAATCAAATGGTAAACGCTCTAGAACAAATAGACAACTTAAAAAGGATGAGAGCTATAGAAAAGGTACCATCTATGGAACAAGGGCAAGGATTTTACTCCAGACTTTTCCTGGTGCCAAGGAAGGAAAATCAATGGAGACCTATTCTAGACCTGTCCGCACTGAACACATGCCTCATTGTCCCAAAATTCAAAATGCTGACTCTACAGCAGCTTCTTCCCATGCTGGGCAAGGAGTCTTGGCTGGTAACTCTAGATCTCAAGGAGGCATACCTGCACGTCCCCATACGACCAAATTGCAGAAGATACCTCAGATTTCTTGCAGGATCAGAGCATTATCAATTCTCAGCATTGCCTTTTGGCTTATCTACTGCGCCCAGAGTATTCACGAAATGCCTGGCATCAGTAATTGCTCATTGCAGGCTTTAGGGAATTCAAATTTACCCTTACCTGGACGACTGCCTGTTACAAGCGGACAACAAAAACAAATTAACAAAAGACTTGAAAAGGGTCATTCATCTACTGCAAGCCTTGGGATACACAGTCAATATAAAAAAGTCAAGACTGCTGCCATCCCAAAGGATAACTTTCTTGGGTGCAGAACTGGACACATCAAATCAAATGGCATCCCTCACAGCAGAAAAACAAAAGCACCTTCCACTCTACTTCATGGCATTAACAACGCAGAACCAGCTTACAGCAAGGAAAGTCCTGCAAGCCCTGGGTTACATGGCATCCTGCATAATTTTGATCCCACATGCCAGACTGCATATGAGAAAGTTGCAATGGTACCTCAGGAATTTATGGTCTCAGCACAAGCACAGCCTAGAAACCCAAATTCCAATAATTCCATGCCTGAAGCAAGAATTCCGATGGTGGGCTCAGGCCTGTCAATTGAACAAAGGACTGCCCTTCCACAGCCCTCAACCAAGCCAGACTATCACCACAGACGCCTCAGACCTTGGTTGGGAGGCACACATGCTGGACAAGTGCATACAAGGCTTATGGACTCAAGACCAGCTAAACCTACACATAAACCAAAAAGAGATGCTGGCAGTAAAACTGGCAATTCAGGCATTCAGACCGTTTCTCCAACAGGGACAATTGCTGATAAGGACAGACAGCACCACAGTTATGTGGTATATCAACAAACAGGGAGGCACACATTCATATCCTTTATGCCAGATGGCAATGGATCTCTGGAATGTGGCCCTAAGCCTCAACATACAGCTCAAGGCAATATTTGTGCCAGGGAAAGAGAACATACTAGCAGACATCTTAAGCAGGACTACCACGGATGCCCACGAATGGATGCTGCATCCAGACATCTTCAAATCCATCACAAGGAAATGGGGACTACCAGAAATAGACCTATTCGCATCCCCACACAATCACCAATTGAAAAAATTCTGCACAAGGACATACCACCCACTTGCTTGGAAGGTGGACTCCCTATCTTTCAGTTGGGAAAACCTGACAGCATATGCATTCCCACCTCTTCCTTTGATGCACAAGGTGCTATTGAAGATCAAAGAAGACCACCCAAGGATCATCCTGATAGCTCCAGACTGGCCGAGGCAGCACTGGTACCCACTACTGAGGAGTATGTCTCGAACTCATGGCCTCTACCCCAGGTTCCTTTACTGCTAACACAGAACAACTTCAAAACCCTGCATCCGAACCTGAAAACACTGCAGCTAGCTGCTTGGAGCATTGCATAAGACAAAATAACCCAGATTTATCAAAAAGGGTTAAAGACATTATCTTGGAAGCTTGCAGACCCTCAACAAGAAAAACTTACTCAGCGAAATGGAAAAGATATTTCTTTTGGAGTGCAGCAAAAGGGCAAAATGTAGCACTGGTAAACATAGCTAACATCCTGGAATACTTAGCAGAGCTTTTCCACAATGGCTTGTCTTACTCTTCCATTAAGATTCATGCATCAGCTATTTCAGCAGAATACAACATGGATCCTCCAGTCTTCTCTCATCCTCTACTCAGGCAGTTTCTGAGAGGAATCAAAAATGTAAAGCCACCAAGGAAGCCACCATTGCCTACATGGGACTTGAACTTTGTGCTAGAAAAGTTGACACTTCCCCCTTTTGAACCAGCAGCAACAACAGAATTACAGTACTTATCATGGAAAACTGCTTTCCTGCTTGCAATCACTTCAGCAAGAAGGGTTTCTGAATTACAGGCATTAATGGCAGTGCAACCCTTCCTTATCTTCCATCAGGATAGAGTGTCCATGAGAACTAATCCTACCTTTATGCCAAAGTTGGTCTCCAGGGTATCTTTAAACCAAGCAATCCACCTACCTACATTCTTCCCCAACCCACAGAACAGGGGAGAAAGACTGCTGCATACCTTGGATGTGCATAGGCAATTGCGCTACTACCTGGACAGAACCAAGAACAATAGAAAAACTGACCAGCTTCTGGTAGCATATGCCACAGGCATGGAAGGAAAAGCAATTTCAAAACAGACAATCTCAAAATGGATAGGAAATTGCATTAGATTTTGTTATTCTTATCATGGAAAGGCAACTCCAGAGAATATCAGACCTCACTCCACAAGGGCTACAGCCACTACTACAGCTTTTTTACAAGGAGTGGCTACAAAAGACATTTTAGAGGCTGCTACTTGGAGCTCCGTGCATACATTTGCCAAGCATTATAATCTACCCTTATACTCCAGATCCCGAGCAGGTTTTGCCACTGCTGTTTTGCAAGGGATCTTAACTACACCATAATCTTGTTAGGGCCTCCTCCCCAGTTTGGCTATGGTATTCTACCCATTTGTTAGGACTGCAGATGCATCCTTGAAGGACATAGTACAGTTTTGTACCTACCATAAATGTAGATGTCCGAGAGGTATGCATCTGCAGTCAGGATTACCCACCCTCCTTCCCCACTGTGGTACTCCTAGGGTATTTGCCCATCTTGTAGCTAGCTGGGGGAATCTATTATGGTGTATTTGTTTGTATATATGTATATACATGTTTATTTCTATTTGCTCTCTGTTGTTTGGAAACATTTGCATTTATCCAAATTTAGCCTTCCTAGAGGGCATCTGGCATCTGGGGCAAGAAACACTGAGGAAAATGGCGTCGGCTGATGCCTTTATACCCGAAGAACTGCAGCTATGACGTCGGGTGAAGTGCGACACCAGCCGAGGCCAGACCCAGACTTTGGAATCCGGCCGACCGAAGGGCTGCCTGAGGCCAGGACAACCCATTTGTTAGGACTGCAGATGCATACCTCTCGGACATCTACATTTATGGTAGGTACAAAACTGTACTTTCCTCTCACTGTTACTGCTGTCTTGAAATCACCTCCAGCAAGGATACATCTCAACTGTACAGATTTTTGTAGAATGTCCAGATTTTTGCCTCATATTTTTGTCATGTTTTTTGTAAAATTCTGGTTTTCTGGCAAATTAGTGGCAACTCATTAAAGATTGAAGTTAAAAAATAATGACAGACATTTGAGTTTCAGGCTTCATACCCTTCAGATAATACATGCAAATGCAAAACCTGTTATTCCATCAACTTTCTAAGTTTGTAAAAGCAATATTTAAAAATTGTCCTTATTTTTGGGCCTTTGTCCCACTTTTATGTATGGCTTTGTCCAGATTTATTGCTCCCAAGAGGTTGAGAGGTATGCAAGGGATTTCCAGTTGTTTAATTGGTTGTGTGGGTCCCTTTTACTGTGTTTTACAATAGCAGGACTGGGTTTATTCATTTTGTGGCAGGAGTTATTTGCCTTGTTTATCTAAGTGGGGAATCCCACAAAAGGGCCTTGTATGTCAGGCAGAGATCACCTCTGAGTAAGCGGTATGCAACCGAGTACAGCTGGAGTTGCTTGAGTCGGGCTGCATAGGGCATCTGTTTGAGGCCAGTAATCCTCTTGGTGAGGTACTTTTGTGGCCTTTCCAGCTGTTGCAGGTGTCTTGTAAGGTACATCCCAAATGGGGCATTGTATTCTATGATGGGTTTAATGAGTGATGTGTAGAGAGGCACAATAACCTCTTTTGTTCTAGATGCGAACCCTTTTGTGATTAGGTGGGCCACATAGAAGGATTTTCTAACCACCTTGGCAATATGATTATCAAAGGAGAGATTACTATCTACTTGAGTCCCCAGATCACTTATTACATTTTTTGTATTTAAGGTAGTCGTTTTATTGGCTGGACAGCTCATTAGATAGTTTTCTGTTCTTTCTGTTCCACTATAAATTTGGCACATTTGTATTTTTGGAAATACCTAGAAAGCAAATTTTCCCTAGAATGGTCCATAAAACTGTATCCTGTAAAGCAATATGTATACAGTAAATACCTTCTTTAGGAATAAGCTTAAAGCAGCTCGTTGGGCGTCAAGTTGCAATACATAGAGATTTCATAGAATTCAGTATTATGTAAACATTAATGATGTTCATCGTGCATACAGCTGCAGTAATCACAGATGGGTTTTCTGCCATCAGGCGGGTCCTCGGTCGGCCGAATTCCAAAGTCTAGGTCCGGCGTTGGTTGTTGTCGCTCTCTTTCCTGACGTCAGTGCGACAGGGGTATATAAGACACAGCCGATGCCATTTTCTTCAGTCTTTTTTGCCGCGCGGTGCCCGAAGCAGAAGCAGTTCGCAAGTGCCGGTCGGCCAGCTCCTGAAATTACGAAAAATTGGAAACCGAAGTCTTCTTTAAAGCTAAGTACCCCGTTGGGGAAACTTTTCTTGCCTCAGACCGATGTCAGACAAAGTTAACAATTGTATTTCTTGTGGGAAGCAAATACCGCATAAGGATTTCCATTCCCTCTGCATACCTTGTTTAGGCCCAGACCACGACGTCTCGGCCTGTCGCTTTTGTGCTACTTTCAATAAACGCACTATTAAGCATCGGGCGGAGTTCGCCCAGCACTTTTTTGGTAAAGCCTTTGATTATAAAATGTCGTCGAATACTCCGACTACCGTTTTGTCCAAAAAACGCAAGGACAAAGACCGACACGCGAGGTCCGCGGTCTCCACCGACACCACGCCAAAACCGGCTACACGTGGTCCGGTTCTCAGCGAGATGCCTACGCAGCCCCTGACTACCGACGACACTTCTTTGGCGGTGTCCTCTGTAACCGAGACCGCAGGTACCTCGGCCCATACCCAGACTACAACCACCGAAGCCACTGTGAGTGTTGAGCCTCCTAATGTGGACAGGTCCACTTCCACACATGGTGTCTTTAGACCCTCATCTTCCTTCTCCATAAAGGCCTTTACTAAGTCCAAATCAGCCATGCATCCCAAGAGGCCTGTTGCGCAGGGCCCATCTCCAGGACCCATGCCTAAAAAGCAGATGCTAAAAATGGCTGAGGATTTAATTACTCTTATCAGGGGTTCCCAACCCCCTCCAGACAAGAGACCCAGAGTGGAGGAAGCTTCTCCCTCTTCTGACCAGGACTCCATTTTTTCAGAACATTCTGATGAAGAGGAACACTTGTACTCCCCTTTTGAAGATTCGGATGCTGAGCAGTCCATTCCTTCTGTATCTCCCCCAGAGGATTTCTCTTTTGGGGAAAACTTGCACACCTTGAGGGAACACTTCCATTGGGAAGGCCAAGACTTTTCTGATTCCAAGAAAAGACTTAGGGAATTTCTTTTGTTACCTCAGCACAGACCTCTGGCGATACCTCCTGTCTTGGACATACTTGATGATGTTTACTCGGAGGCTTGCCTAAATCCGGATTCTCTGCCTCCTGCCCCAGTCAAGCCTGATAGGTACTACAGAGTTCCTAACTCTCACCAATTTCTTTACAAAAGCCATAATGCTGACCCTGAAACCATTTCTCAAGGCCCCAAGGGAATGAAGGCCTCTACTGCTAAGAATCCACTACCTTCCGAAGAGAGTCTAGATCCTTAGAAAGGTGGGGAAAAAAGGTATATACCTCGGCCACCCTAGCCATGAGGGCCTTAAATTGTCAGTTCCATATGCTTAAATATCAGCAATTTCTGTTATCACAATTAAGAAATAAAATGTCTCAACCTGAACAACCAGATTTGAAGGAGTTGCAGGATATGATGCATAGTGCAGAACAAGTGGGTAAACACACCTTACAATGTGGCTATGATGCCCTAGAGGCCTCAAGTAGAGCTGCTGTGACAGGATCAGTCATTCGTAGACATGCCTGGCTTAGGGAACAAACCCTGCCTGACCATGTTAAAGCTAAACTACTAGATGCTCCTTTACAAAAGGATGTACTATTTGGTACTAATGCTGAGGAGATACTACGGAAAATGGAAGAAAAAGCTAAATCTATGCAAACTGTCAAAGCTTTTCTACAGGTTCAACCACCACGTTTTAGCAGAAATTGGCCTTCAAAAACTGGTCCTTTCCAGCCACGGACAAGCCACAAAGAGGTAGATACAGGCGCACAAGGGGCAGAGGACAACCTCAAGGATCATATAGAGGCAGACAATGGCAAACTCCAGCACCAAGAGGTGGCGAAGACAGTGCACAACAATACAGGAAACAAACCCAATGACTTCCCCCTTTTCATGCCAAGCAAGTCTCAGCTGACAGCACCATTGGGAGGAAAGCTGGCATTATTTACAAGAAATTGGCATATTATCACAACAGACAAATGGATCCTGGACATTATAAACAGAGGCTACAGATTTCATTTTCACACTCTTCCAAAAATGAGAGGCATGCCGAACCTGCCATACAATCAAAGGGCAGAGGCTCAAATACAAATTTCAAAGCTTATGGCCATGAAAGCTATTCAAGAGGTACCTACTCACGAACAAGGTCAAGGTCAAGGAACCGACTGGAGACCCATTTTGGACTTATCCATCCTAAACACATTTCTACTCGTACCAAAATTCAAGATGCTCACATTACAGCAGCTTCTTCCCATGCTGGGCAAGGAGTTTTGGCTGGTAACATTGGACCTCAAGGAGGCATACCTGCATGTCCCAATCAGACAAAGCTGCAGAAGATACCTCAAATTTCTTGCAGGTTCAATCCACTATCAATTCTCTGCATTGCCCTTTGGCTTATCTACTGCGCCCAGAGTATTCACGAAATGCCTGGCATCAGTAATTGCGTACTGCAGACTTCAAGGGATACAAATTTACCCTTATTTGGACGACTGCCTGATCCAAGCGGACAGCAAGCACATACTTCTGGAACATCTGGCGTATGTAAAACGGTTATTGAATTCTCTGGGATACACAGTCAACAAAGAGAAATCCAGGCTAACACCATCTCAGAAAATAACTTTCCCGGGTGCCAGCTTGGACACAAACACCCAGATGGCCTATCTTACACCAGAAAAACAGGGGCAACTAACTCAGTACTTCAAAATACTAGCAAATTGTACTAGGCTTACTGCAAGGAAAATCCTGCAGGCTCTGGGCTTCATGGCATCTTGCATTCTTTTATTCCCATGTGCAAAGTTGCATATGAGGAAACTTCAGTGGTACCTAAAAAACCTATGGTCTCAACACAGCCACAGTTTGGAAACAATAATACCAATAATCCCATGTTTGCAAAAGGAATTTCTATGGTGGGCCCAAGCATGCCAAACAAACACAGGTCTTCCATTCTGCAAGCCTCAAGCAAATCCAAGTCATCACAACAGATGACTCAGACTACGCCTGGGGGGCGCACATGACAGACAGGTGCATTCAGGGCAAATGGTCCCAAAAGGAAAAGCACTTTCACATCAATCAAAAAGAAATGCTAGCAGTGATAAATGCAATTACAATTTTCAAGGACCTCCTGCATCCAGGGCAATTATTGATAAGAACAGACAACACCGCAGTAATGTGGTACATAAACAAACAAGGTGGAACACATTCATACCCCCTGTGCAGGCTAGCCATGTCACTTTGGAACTTGGCTCTGGAATGGCAAATCGAACTTCAAGCACAGTACTTGCCAGGATTGGAAAACACGCTGGCAGACAATCTAAGCAGAAATATGACAGACCCACACGAATGGAAGTTGCATCCTCAAGTGTTTACAAAGATAATCCAAGCGTGGTGAAGGCCAGACATAGATCTCTTTGCCTCCCACAGGAATCATCAATTAAAGTTCTGTTCAAGGACCTTTCATCCAAAGGCCTGGAGAGTGGACGCCCTTTCTTTCAGTTGGGCAGCATGGACAGTTTACGCTTTCCCACCTTTGCCTCTTCTGCCCAAGGTGCTCTTGAAAGCAAGAGCAGACAGACCGAAGATGATACTGATTGCTCCAGACTGGCCAAGACAACACTGGTACCCACTCCTGAGGAGCCTAACACATACTCCTCCCTGGACCCTACCTCTAATGCCTCTTCTACTGACTCAGCACAGCTACAAAACTCTTCACAGTCAGCTGAAAACACTCAATCTGGCTGCATGGAAAATTCCTTAACACCACAACAGACCCTACTCTCCAAAGAGGTGCAGGATGTCATTTTGGAGGCCAGAAGGCCATCTACTAGAAAGGCTTACTCCAAAATGGAAACGGTTTTGCGCTTGGAATGAGAAAAAGGCCAGGATCCTAGAAAACTGAATTTGCCTCAGATATTACAGTATCTAGCTGAGCTGTTGAACAGTGGACTTTCATTTTCCTCCATCAAAATTCATGCCTCAGCCATTTCTGCAGAATACAACACTGATCCACCCTTATTCTCTCACCCACTTTTAAGACAGTTCCTCAGAGGAGCTAAGAATATAAGACCTCCAAGGAAACGACCAATACCAGCCTGGGATCTTAACTACATTCTAGAAAAATTAACATTACCTCCCTTTGAACCAGCTGCCTCAACAGATTTGCAATATTTGTCTTGGAAAACAGCTTTCCTTCTGGCCATTACCTCAGCTCGTAGGGTTTCGGAACTACAAGCCCTCATGGCTGTGCAGCCCTTTCTCATCTTCCATCAGGACAGGGTTTCCCTTTGAACCAACCCGTCATTTATGCCTAAGGTAGTATCCAGGGTAGCTTTAAATCAGGCCATACACTTACCTACCTTTTACCCCAATCCTCAAAACAAAGGGGAAAGGCTGCTACATTCCTTAGACATCCATAGACAGCTACGTTACTGTTTGGACAGAACAAAGCCTTTCAGGAAATCAGAACAACTTTTTGTGTCCTATGCTGTAGGAGCTCAAGGGAAGCCAATTTCCAAACAGACAATTTCAAAATGGATAGGCCACTGCATACGGTTTTGTTACTCCTTTCATGGCAAACCTGTTCCTACAGGCATCAGATCCCACTCCATAAGGGCCACAGCTACCTCTACAGCCTTCCTCAGAGGAGTCCCTACCCAAGATATTTTGGAGGCAGCCACTTGGAGTTCTGTGCATACCTTCACAAAACACTACCACCTGCCTTTATACTCCAAAACTAGAGCAGGCTTTGCCACTGCTGTGTTGCAGGGCATTCTGGCTGCTCCCAGTTCCACCTAGTGCCTACCACCCTGTGCGTAGCTTTGGGATTCTACCCATCTGCGATTACTGCAGCTGTATGCACGATGAACATAGTACAGTTTTGTACCTACCATAAATGTAGATGTTCGAGTGCTAATACAGCTGCAGTACAGGTTTCCCTCCCCTCTTGGTAAAGGCCTAGTGGCTAACACCTCCTCATACAACCTGATTGGGTTATCCTTCTATGGTGTATTTGCTTGCAACTACTGATTTTTGATTATATTGCATTGCTTGACTATATATATAATTTATGTATTGCCTTCCTTCTGGGGGCACCTGACATCTGGGGCAAGGAAGACTGAAGAAAATGGCGTCGGCTGTGTCTTATATACCCCTGTCGCACTGACGTCAGGAAAGAGAGCGACAACAACCGACGCCGGACCTAGACTTTGGAATTCGGCCGACCGAGGACCCGCCTGACGGCAGAAAACCCATCTGTGATTACTGCAGCTGTATTAGCACTCGAACATCTACATTTATGGTAGGTACAAAACTGTACTTTAGTTGAATTTAGTACTGTTTCACATATTCTGCCCCAGTAAAGCACATTTATTAGTCTGCACCAACAAAACACCCTAAATAGCTTTCTGACGCCAGTACATCACCCCTTGTAGCTCAATATTCAAAGAACTGGACAGCATGAATATGCAATTTCCTAAATTCTCTGCAACCAGCTTGGTGGACATGGACATCTTGAGACAATGTGTAGCAATTGTCTCATGTTTACGAACAACCACTCAGTCCTTAAAGAATCAGACACAGTGTGGAGGAGGTGTACTTACACAATGACACTGCAGACACCGAGGGCTAAACTCTCGCGTATAAGCACTCATCAGGTTATTGAAACCGTGCACACAACACCCACTTCACATAGCGCACAACACATGCATAGTTTTGTATGCTGAGACACTTAAAAGCAGCCTTCTTAAACAACAACAATTGTCTAGACCGCCCGTTGGCAAGGCTATGCCTCAGCAAGCCCAAAGGCACTCAGAAAAAACAGCACCTAACACCACACATACAGTCACTCTCAGTGGAGCCTCAAACACACTTCTCTGATGCCCTTCTAACCAAGGACAATGAGAAGATAATGGTTAGATGTTCATCGTGTTACACTGCTGCAGTCATTACACTTGGGTTATCCTGCCGTCAGGTGGTCCCACAGTCGGTCAGAGTTCCAAAGTCTTGGTCCGGCGATGGTTGCTGTCGCTTCTTCCCTGACGTCAGTGCGCCAGGGGTATATAAGATGCATCCAACGCCATTTTCTTCAGTCTTTCTTGCCACGCGGTGCCCGAAGCAAAAGCAGTTCGCAAGTGCCGGTCGGCTGACTCTTGAGATTTTCGAAGTCGAATTTCAGATTTGAAGTCTTCAATAAAGCTAAGTACCCCATTGGGGAAACTTTTTTCTTGCTTCAGACCGATGTCAGAAAAAGTTAATAATTATATTTCTTGTGGGAAGCAAATACCTCATAAGGACTTCCACTCTTACTGCATCCCATGCCTAGGCCCTGATCACAACATCACTAGTTGTCGGTTTTGTGCTAGATTTAACAAACGCACTATAAAACAACGTTTTGATTTTGCTTTGCACTACTTTGGCTGAAGGTTCAATTATACTATGCCGTCGGATCAACTGACGACCACAATTTTGAAAAAACGCAAAGATAAGGATAAAGACAGGCATCCAAGGTCCAAAACCGACGACAAAGCCTCTTCTAGGCCAGTCGCCAGTTCGACGGTTCTCAGTGAGGTGCTTTCGCAGCCCCTGACACCCGCTTCCTCAGAGCCACAGGCCACCTCCGACTCCCACGTGGAGACAACTAGGCCTCTGGAAACTCAAGGTATTGGGCCTACGGAAAGTAATCCCTCAGATGGGTCCGGAGCCGCTGACCAGGCATCGGCTTCTGAGGGTGTTTTCAGACCTTCACAACTTACCATTAAAGCAACAGCCAAGACAAAAACACCATTAAAGACAAAGAAGCAAGTACAGCATTCTCCTGGACAGTCCTCCATGCCTAAGAAACAGATGCTTAAAATGGCCGAAGACCTCATTACTCTAATCAGGAGTTCCCACCCCCCTCCTGAGGAAAGGCCTAGGCAGGATACAGACTATGATTCCTCTGATCAGGTTTCCATTTCCTCTGATTCCTCTTCAGACCAGGGATACTCTCTACCCCCCTATGAGGACTCTGATGCTGAAGAATCTATCCCTTCAGCCTCTCCTCCTGAGCATTATTCCTCCTGAGCATTATTCTTTTCGGGGAAACTTTACATACCATGAGGGAGCATTTCCATTGGGAAAGCCAGTATTATTCAGAATCCAAGAAAAGGCTCAGGGACTTCCTTTTATTTCCTCAACACAGGCCCCTGGCTATTCCGCCAGTGTTAGATATTGTGGATGATGTGTTCTCTGAATCCAGCTTATCTTCTGATTCTATGCTCCTTGCACCAGCCAAGCCAGATAGGTATTATAGAGTCCTTGACTCTCACAAGTTTCCTTATAAACACCCTTCTGCTGATCCAGAAACTATTTCCCAGGGTCCCAAAGGGGTTAAGGCTTCCATTGCAAAAAATCCAGTCCCCTCTGACAGAGGTTCTAGAGCACTGGATAGATGGGGGAAGAAAGTTTACACTTCTGCAACTTTAGCAGTAAGGGCTTTAAATTGCCAGTTTCACATGCTTAAGTACCAACAATATTTAATGGCGCAGTTAAAACAGAAAATGCTTGCAAGCTCAGAAGCTCCTGACTATAAAGAAATGCAGGATTTATTGCATGCAGTTGAACAGGTGGGAAAACATACTCTGCAATGTGGGTTTGATTCTTTAGAGGCCTCTTGTAGAGCCGCAGTTACAGGTTCTGTGATTCGAAAACATGCTTGGTTAAAAGAACAGAGTTTACCTGATCATGTTAAGGCAAAATTATTGGATGCTCCTTTACAGCATGATACCTTGTTTGGTGTTAAGGCAGAAGAGGTGTTAAAGAAAATGGAGGATAAAGCTAAATCTATGCAAACAGTCAAAGATTTCTTACAGGTACAGCCACCTTGATTTAGCAGAAATTGGCCTACAAAGAATTGGTCCTTTCCAGTGTCAGACAGGCTACAGAGAGGCAGATACAGACGCCCAAGAGGCAGATCTCAACCCCAAGGCTCTAACAGACAACGACAGTGGGGTACCTCAACCCCAAAAGGAGGTGAGGACAAGTCTCAACCATACAGGAAACAGTCCCAGTGACTTTCCCCTTCGTATGCCAAGCACTTCCCTTTTGGCAGCCCCCTTAGGGGGAAACTAGCACTTTTTTCTCAAAATTGGCAAACAATCACCCAAGACAAATGGGTTCTGAATATTGTGTCTCAAGGTTACAGGTTCCACTTTCACACTTTACCAAGGCTAAAAGGAATGCCAAACCTGCCACAAAATCAATGGGCAGAGGCTCAAAAACAAATTTCAGCCCTCATGGACATGAGAGCTATTCAAAAAGTACCACAGCAGGAACAAGGACAAGGATTTTACTCAAGACTCTTCCTGGTCCCCAGAAAGGACAAAGCCTGGAGACCCATACTAGACCTTTCAACTCTAAATACTTACCTGGATGTTCCGAAATTCAAAATGTTGACACTACAGCAGCTTCTTCCCATGCTGGGCAAGAAGGCTTGGCTTGTTACTCTGGACCTCAAAGAGGCATACCTACATTTCCCTATCAGACAAAATTGCAGGAGATACCTCCGCTTCATTGCAGGTTCAACGCATTATCTATTCTCTGCACTGCCCTTTGGCTTATCTACTGCGCCCAGGGTCTTCACAAAATGCCTGGCACCAGTAATTGCATACTGCAGACAAAGAGGAATTCAAATATACCCATACCTGGACGACTGCCTTATTCAAGCAGAAAGCAAGGACATTCTTTTAAAGCATCTGGCATTTGTCAAACACCTTCTAAGTTGCCTAGGGTACACAGTAAACGAAAAGAAATCAAAACTAGTGCCCTCACAAAACATAATATTCTTGGGTGCCAGCTTGAATACAATGGCCCAGATGGCCTATCTCACGCCAGACAAGCAACGACAGCTGTTTCGATATTTCAAAATAATGGCAACAAAGACCCAACTCCCTGCAAGAAAAATTCTGCAAGCCTTGGGATTCATGGCATCTTGCATACTACAAATACCATTTGCAAAACTGCATATGAGGAAATTACAATGGTACCTGAAAAGTGTATGGACTTAGCACAGCCACAGCTTGGAAACAATGATACCACTCATTCCCTGCCTTCAACAGGAGTTTCTATGGTGGGCACAGGCATGTCACCTCAACAAGGGTCAGTCTTTCACCTTACCCACAGCCAGGCAAACTATGACAACAGATGCATCGGACTATGCCTGGGGAGCACACATGGCAGGGCAGTGCATTCAGGGCAAATGGACTACAGATCAGAGGCATCTGCATATCAATCAAAAAGAAATGCTAGCAGTACAGAATGCCCTAACAGCTTTCAAGGACCTTCTACACCCAGGACAACTAATAATAAAGACGGACAATACCACAGTCATGTGGTACATAAACAAGCAAGGGGGGCACACATTCCTACCCTCTATGCAGGCAAGCAATGACCTTGTGGAACACTGCACTGTCTTACCAGGTTCAATTACAAGCACAATTCCTGCCAGGAAAGAAAAACACATTGGCAGATGACCTAAGCAGAAACATCATGGATCCACACGAATGGAAACTAGATTCACAAGTATTTGCAATGATAGCTCGAAAATGGGGACGCCCAGACATAGATCTGTTTGCAAGCCCCCACAACCACCAACTTCAAAAATTTTGCACAAGGACCTTCCATCCACTAGCTTGGAAAGTGGACGTCCTCTCATTCAGTTGGAAAACATTAACAGTGTATGCCTTCCCTCCACTGCCTCTTCTAGCAAAGGTACTGCTGAAAGTCAGATTAGAGAGGCCACAAATGATACTCATTGCACCAGACTGGCCACGCCAGCATTAGTATCCAATTTTAAGGAACATGCCCCACGGCCCACCATGGATTTTGCCACAGATTCCTCACCTGCTCACCCAGCGAGACAATCAGATTCTACACAGCCAGCTCAAGACTTTAAACCTGGCTGCATGGCAATTTACCTAAACAACCAGTCAACACCTTTATCCAAAGCGGTTATGGATGTCATTCTGGAGGCTAGGAGGCCCAGCACAAGGAAAACATATTCAGACAAATGGAAAAGATTTTGCGCCTGGAACCAGGCTAAAGGCCTAAATCCCCTTAATCCAAACATCCCTCAGATTCTACAATATTTAACTGAGATGTTACACAAAGGACTTTCCTTTTCATCTATTAAGATCCACGCATCAGCAATTTCAGCTCATTACAGCACGGATCCTCCTTTATTCTCACATCCACTCTTAAGACAGTACCTCAGAGGGGCTAAGAACCTAAGACAGCCAAGGAGACCTCCACCACCTACTTGGGATCTCAATTTTGTTCTGGAAAAACTTACATTGCCGCCCTTTGAACCAGCTTTTTCAGCTGATTTAAAATTTCTTTCATAGAAAACTGCCCTACTACTAGCAATAACCTCAGCTAGAAGAGTCTCAGAGCTACAGGCACTAATGGCAGTGGAACCTTTCCTCATTTTTCATCAAGACAGAGTCTCTCTACGAACTAATCCTACCTTTATGCCAAAGGTGGTATCCAGTGTGGCCCTAAACCAAACCATTCACTTGCCCACCGTCTTCCCAAATCCCCAGAACAAAGGAGAAAGACTCCTGCACTCTTTGGACATTCACAGGCAATTACATTACTACTTGGATAAAACTAAGGCTTTCAGAAAAACTGACCAGCTTTTTGTAGCCTAAGCTACAGGATCACAAGGAAAAGCTATCTCAAAACAGACCATTTCTAAATGGATAGGGCATTGCATACGATTCTGCTACACACATCATGGGAAACCAGTACCTGCTAACATTAGGTCCCACTCCACCAGGGCTGCAGCTGCAGCCTTTCTCAGTGGAGTTCCAACCAAGGATATTCAGGAAGCTGCTACTTGGAGTTCAGTGCACACCTTCACCAAGCACTGTCACTTACCTCTATACTCTAAGACTAGAGCTGGTTTTGCCACTGCAGTTCTGCAGGTCTTACTAGCTTCTTCTAACCCTGTTTGACTCCACCCCCCGTCCTTAGCTTTGGGATTCAACCCAAGTGTGATGACTGCAGCAGGGTAACACGATGAACATAGTACAGTTTTGTACCTACCGTAAATGTAGATGTTCGAGTGTTCACCCTGCTGCAGTCCAGGTTACCCTCCCTCCATCCCCTCTGATCTAGCTGAACTTATCTCTACCACTCTATCCTATGCTACCTCTGTGCTTGTGCCTAAGGGTATTGTTTTATTTTTATATAGCTATGTGTATATATATATATATATATATATATATATATATATATATATATATATATATATATATATTTTGCCTACCTATTGGGGGCAGCTGACATCTAGGGCAAGAAAAACTGAAGAAAATGGCATTGGATGCCTCTTATATACCCCTGGCGCACTGACGTCAGGGAAGAAGTGACAGCAACCGACGCCGGACCAAGACTTTGGAATTCGGGCCGACTGCAGGACTGCCTGACGGCAGGATAACCCAAGTGTGATGACTACAGCAGGGTGAACACTCGAACATCTACATTTATACTAGGTACAAAACTGTACTTTTTGTACCTACCATAAATGTAGATGTTCGAGTGTTCACACTGCTGCAGTCCAGGTTACCCTCCCTCCATCCCCTCTGTCCTAGCTGGACTTATCTATACCTTTCTATCCTATACAACCTTTGTGGTGTATTAGCTTGTAACTGAAGGTATTGTTTTTATTTTATATATATGTTTTATTAGCAATATATATTACCTACCTACTTGGGGGCACCTGACATCTGACTGAAGAAAATGACATCGGATGTCTCTTGTATACCCCTGGCACACTGATGCCAGGGAAGAAGCGACAGCAACTGACGCCGGACCAAGACTTTGGAACTCTGGCCGACTGCGGGACCACCTGACGGCAGGATAACCCAAGTGTAATGTCTGCAGCAGTGTGAACACTCGAACATCTACATTTATGGTAGGTACAAAACTGTACTTTGCTTATCTGGAGTCAGGGTGTGACAAATCACACATTCACTCAAGTCATTACACCATAGGAACCAGTATGATTCTATCGTAGTCCATGTAGGTGCAAATGATCAGATATGTACCTCCCTGGACTAAATGAAGGCACACATTATGGAGCTCTCAAACTATGTGTCTCAGGCTGGTATGAGCCTAGTATTGAGCAGCATGTTACAGTCACGAAGGATGATGCCACAATAGGGGCAAAAAATTATTGATTTCTCCTCAAATTCTGATATTTTGCCATATTCTATGTTGATCTTGTTGTCATAACTCAGTGCTATTTGTACTCGTGGTGTTTCTTTATGGACTGTAACTATTTACTCTTATGTTTTATCTGAACCTTCAAAATGTGTAATGATCCCTACATTCTGCTATGAATGTATAAATAATTGTATTGTAATGTGTATATATAGTAATTGCATTGTGACCTATGGTATTTCTCTGTCTATGTCATGTGTATATAATTATGGAGCTTTTCTCCTCAGGTCTCCACTGAAAAGAGGCATTCACCTAGTTGGACTAGCCTGGTCAACAAATAAATAAAAATAAATACTAATGATTGGCTGCCTCTCTGGTGTCATTTAATGGGATCCAATATTTGTCATCTTGGGAAGACATAGTTAACAGAACAGGTTGCTTTGCCAAGGACTGTCTGCACCTGTACTGGCTAAAAGTTTAGCTACTTCCATAGTGTCTTTTTCAGGCAGTACCAAATTGAAAAACCTACTGACATTGCAAAATCTATTCAACTGAGTGTGTTACTGCTCAATGCCAGTTGCCTAAATAAAAAACTACACTCCTTCCATCCCTCCTCAAACTCAAGAATATAGATATCTGTGCCGTTACAGATACATAATTTAAAGCTGCAGCAAGTGCCCCTGGCAGTGCAGTGTTTCTTTGTCTTCCACACTTTTAGATCAGTAGCTGCACAGACAATGACAAATGGTAAGAGTGTCTCGGTATACATCAGTGGCAAGCATTCCTCTAGGGTGGTCAAACAGGGTGATTTGTTGGTGTTCCTCCAAATGCAGATCACCATAGACAAGATCACTTACCGTATCCTAGCCAGGTAGTCACCCTCCTTGTCCCAAGAAGTTCATAATGCATATTTAGAACTACTGGAGACACTTACCATCCAACACTGTACTCATGGGAGACTTTAATTACCCCTCTATAGACTTTGAATCCAACATGACCTCAGATCTATAGGCACAGAGATTTCCGAACTTGGTAAATACAAACAATTTTGTCCAGATAGTGAGTACACCCACTAGAGGTTCCGACATACTGGACCTCGTACTCATAAATATGGAAGAATACTCACCCCCACCAAAGTCTTGTCCTCCCTGGTAAAGTCCAGCCATAAAGCACCTCCTTCAAAATCAAAATCAACTCTGTAACCCCTGTAAAACTCGTAACAGTTAGGAATTATTCAAAGGTAAATTACCTTTTATTAAGTGATTGTTTGTCAAACTTTTCTGCCCCTCCAAACCCCGAGAACACAGCGGCCAATGCTGAATTACTCTGAGAAACTCTTTACAGCCATGGCACTGGCTGCACGGAGCCTGCTGCACCTACTAAAAGTAAGCTCAAAACTAGCCCCAGAAACAAACTGCCCTGATGGCATCCCAAATTAAACAGGGTAATTCCCATTAAGATAAAAACTCTCTCATCAAAGTAGATAGGCAACCTAGAGGGCTAATTAGGTCAAGCAAAATTAACTTTGATGTTAAGATATCCTCCTAAGTGAAAAATAACCTCAAGGGCAACACACAAAAACGTGCTGAACTGGTGGTTAATGATGCCTCATTCACCAAGCCCGGTGATATAGTGAAACTGTTAGTGGACAAATTCATTTCCAAATTTAACCCCCTCTCACCCCCAAAAATCACTGAAACTTAACCCTTCCAGCTATAACTAGAGAGCATGTACTGGCTGCCTTCACTAAAGCTAAGAACACAGCCTCACTGAACCCTGATAACATTCCGGGATGCCTTTTGAACAGCCTAAAATATGACTTATCAGGACCCCTGGAGTCACTGTTTAACTTTAGTCTTAAAAGAGACTTTGTGCTGCAAGAATGAAGGACTGTGATGATCATCCCCCTTCATAGGGAAATCCTAGAATCTACAGACCCATTAGTCTGGCTAGTCTTATTGGCAAAATCATGGAAAGATTGTCATAGAAGTTATCAAAAAGGACATAGAAAGCCTCCAGACACTGGATCCATCCCAGTTTGGCTTTGTCAAAGAAAAGTCATGCTAACTAAACCTGGTGAGGGGAAAATTGTGCATACTGCCTACCTAGATCTGGCTAAAGCATTTGATACAGTACCCCACTCAGGCATTGTCACCAGACTTATGGAGCTAGACATAAACTCCCTTATAGCACACTGGATAGCTGTCTGAGTCACGGCTAGGACCCAAGAGATTAAGATCAGTGAGGCCAACTCCACAAAGAGCAGGTCACCAGTGGTTCCGTGTGAGGCCCACTTCTCTTTGGCATCTTCATCTCGGATGACAAAGCCAACGTCAAAGATCTGAAGCTAACCAAGTTAGCAGATAATTGCTAACTGGGAGCAGTCATCAAATCACCCCAAAAAGAGAACACCCTTCAGGAAGGTCTAAAACAGATAAATGTTTTGTGCCAAAGCCATATTTTAAAACTCAATCCCAGAAAAGGCATTATAGTACCTTTTGGGAAATCATCTGCCCCAGGTAACTACATCATCAGTAAAACACTCCTAAATGTTAATTCACTAGTTAGGGATCTGGGAACTCATCTAGATAGTAACCTAGCCTTCGACCAACATGTTTCCAAGGTGGTAGGAAAATCCTTCTATGTTGCTTAACTCTTAAGTAAGGGCATGCCGTCTAGGTCCAGAGAAGTCATTGTACCACTGTACTCGGCCATCATCAGACCTGTCACAGAATATAGTGACCTGTTTGGTATGTACCTGACCAGACACATGCAGCAATTGGGATGTCCACAATGGCTCTTTACAAATAGAATACAAAGAATAAATACAATGCCCTACGCTGATGGCTGCAGAGCCCTGTCTTTTTAGTCAGTATTATAAAGACTTCTGATCTTTGCCTGGCATATAAGGCATCCCTGGACCCAGTTTTGATGATCCTTTTGCACATTTGCAAAACAAACAGCTTCAGAACAACTAAATTAAAAGACCTAAATTTTGCTTGTGACATAAGTAGGACATGGAGAGAGAGATATGTTTTTCAGAAAATTCCCATTCTCTGGAACATGCTTCCCATCCATGTGAAGCAGAGTTCCTCCCTAACCCTGTTTAACTATAACTTGTACTAATGGATGGGTAATCAGAAGTTCACTTCTGGTCTGGCAGCTATATCTCTGATGGACAGAGACAGTCAGTAAATCACAATTATATAAATCAAAATTGTGGGTCACATTTTGGTTGCACAGCCAGGCTTATAAAAGCCACAGTGATCATTAGCCTAGAATACACATGTGAACCTATAAGAAAGGGGGTTGTAGGGGAGGGTGCTAGTACTGCAGCAGTGATACATTTGAACATCTACTGTTATGGTGGTAAATTACACAACGGTATTATTGTTTTACTTCTTTAATTAACCATTACAATAAGGAATGGTTACTAAAGCTCAGAAAGAAAGGGTGGATGGAACAGAACCAGAGTCCTGGATTCCCTGAAGAACAACCTTGGCAAAGCCTGCTGTAGTTCTAGAAAGTGAGTCTAATTTGTAATGCTTGGTGTGAACTGATGACCAAGTTCCTGCTTCTAATATAGATGTAGTGCCTACCATTTTCCTGAAAGCCTCAGATGTGACAACTCTGGTAGAATGAGCTTTGCTGTTCTGAGGTGAATTTTTACCATGGCTGGAATAGCAGAACAAGATGGAATGGGAAAACTGTTTGAAAATTGTTTAGATACTGGTGGTCCCTTTTTCTTACCTTTATAAGACACAAAAGTTGATCAGATTTCCTGAAATCTTTAGTTTGGACTGGATAAAATCAAAATTGTCTGTAAATATACAGGTAATGACAAATCTTTTCCCCTTTGTTTTGAGGGTCAGGATAGAAAAGAGGAAGCTGAATAATCTGAGTAAGTGTAAATTCAGATTCAACTTTAGGCGTAAAGGAAGGGTTGGATGTCCTTCAAGGATGCATCTGCAGTCATAACATATGGGTTGTCCTGCCTCAGGCAGCCCTTCGGTCGGCCGGATTCCAAAGTCTGGGTCTGGCCTCGGCTGATGTCGCACTTCACCCGACGTCATAGCTGCTGGGGTATAAAGGCATCAGCCGACGCCATTTTCCTCAGTCTTTCTTGCCGCGGTGCCGAAGCAGAAGCTGTTCGCAAGTGCCGGTCGGTCAGATCCAGAGATTTCAACTACCGAAGACTTCTAAAAAAGCTAAGTACCCCGTTGGGGACTCTTTCTTGCCTCAGCCGATGTCAGACAAAGTAAATAATTGTTTAACTTGTGGGAAACAAATACCTCATAAGGATTTCCACTCTTACTGCCTACCTTGCTTAGGCCCAGACCACGACGTATCAGCTTGTTTAGCCTGTGCTTCCTTCAACTGACGGACTCTCAGACGTCGGTCGGAGTTTGCAGAAGAGTTTTTTGGCTCCACTTTTGCATATAAAATGCCGTCGGAGACTCCGACTACACATTTAGCTAAAAAACGCAAATAAAAGGACCGACACTCACGGCCCGCGGTTTCGGCTGAAACCACGGTTAGGCCTACCGTGAGTGTCTCGGTTTCGGCTGAAACTGAGACCTCGGTTCTCCCTTCGGCCGAGAGCATGCCTCCAATAAACCGAGGCCACACAGGCCATGGCTGAGTCGGCTACAGAAATTCCTGCTGAAGAAGCAGGCACACAAGATTTGTCTGACACTATTCCGTTGGACATCTCTACTCCTGCACGTGGGGCAGCTAGACCCCCTGCTTCTATGTCTATCAAGGCCTTTTCCAGGGCTAAAGCAGCCAAACTTTCCAAGGCCTTACCTACAAAAGCTCCCTCTCACAGGCCTACCTCTAGTTCCCAGATTCTCAGCCTTGCTGAGGACCTTATTTCTCTGATCAGGGGAACCCAACCTCACCCAGACAGGGCCTCTCAACTCCCTCCTGAAAAGAGGCCTAGGACTGAACCCCCTGAACCTCTCTCCTCTGACTATTCCTCGGATGGTTCAGATTTATCTGACCATCAGGAAGGCCCGTACTCACCTTATGAGGATTCTGATGCAGAAGACTCCATTCCTTCTGCCTCACCTCCAGAAGAATTTTCATTTGGAGAAACCCTACACTCAATGAGGGAACACTTCCAGTGGCAGGGTCAGGTTTTTTCTGATTCTAGGAAAAGGCTAAGGACTTTTTTACACTTACCACAGCATAGGCCTTTAACCATACCACCTGTACTATCAGTTGTTGATGATGCATACAATGATGCCAGTACTGCCCCTGATTCTCTTCCCCCGGCCCCTGCCAAACCTGACAGATACTACAGGGTCCCGGATTCTCACTTCCACTTGTATAAGGCTCATGCTGCAGACCTAGAAACCATTTCTCAGGGCCGTAAAGGTGTTGCAGCTGCCTCTGCCAAAAACCCACTACCCTCTGAAAGAGAATCTAGAGCATTAGAGAGATGGGGTAAAAATGTTTATACATCTGCTACTCTTTCTGCCAGGGCTTTAAACTGTCAATTTCACATGATACAGTACCTGGAATTTTTGTTAGATCAACTGAATAAAAAGCAGGCCTCTCCTGAACCTTTAGACCGTAAGTCCCTTCAGGATTTGGTACACAACTCTCAGCAGGTCAGTAACTATTTCTTAAAATGTGGCTATGATGCACTGGAGGCTTCATTTAGATCAGCTATGACTGGAGCAGTGATTCGAAGGCATGCCTGGTTAAAAGAACAATCCTTACCAGACCATGTTAAGTCTAAACTCCTGGATGCCCCTATGGAGAAACAAAGTTTGTTTGGCTCCCCTGCACAGGAGGTTCTAAAGAAAGTGGAAGAAAAAGCAAAATCTGTCCAAACAGTCAAGGATTTTTTGCAGGTTCAACCTCCGAGGTTTAGCAGAAATTGGCCTTCAAAGAATTGGTCCTTTCCAGACACCTTCAGAGCACAGAGAGGCAGAAATAGACGCCCAAGAGGCAGAGGTCAATCAAGGGGTGCCTACAGGGGTCGTCAGTGGCAACCTGCCAACCAGAGAAGTGCCGCCACAGCTGCGACTGCAACCACTTCCACAGGACAGACACAATGACTTGACTCTGATTCCGCCTACCAGGGAACAACTGGAAGCACCCTTGGGCGGAAAGCTAGCTTTATTCTCAAGAAATTGGCATTGCATTACAGGAGACAAATGGACTTTACAAACAATAGACAAGGGCTACAGGTTTCACTTCCACACTCTACCAAAAAAGAGAGGAATCCCAAACCTTCCACCAAGCCAGAAATCAGAGGCTCTAAAGCAAATCATCAGTTTACTAAGGATCAGAGCAATAGAAAAGGTACCATCTATGGAACAAGGCCAAGGATTTTACTCCAGACTATTCCTTGTACCAAGAAAAGAAAATCAATGGAGGCCTATTCTCGACTTGTCTGCACTGAACACATATCTCATTGTTCCAAAATTCAAAATGCTGACCCTACAGCAACTTCTTCCCATGTTGGGCAAGGAGTCTTGGCTGGTGACTCTAGATCTCAAGGAGGCATACCTGCACGTCCCTATATGACCAGATTGCAGAAGACACCTAAGATTTCTTGCAGGATCAGAGCATTATCAATTCTCAGCATTGCCCTTTGGCTTATCTACTGCGCCCAGAGTATTCACAAAATGCCTTGTATCAGTAATTGCTCATTGCAGGCTTCAGGGAATTCAAATCTACCCATACCTGGACGACTGCCTAATACAAGCGGACAACAAGACAAAATTAATAAAGGATTTGGCCAATGTCATACAACTGTTGCAAGCCTTGGGATACACAGTCAACATACAAAAGTCAAGACTAGTGCCATCCCAAAGGATAACATTTTTGGGAGCAGAACTGGACACAATAACTCAGATGGCTTTTCTCACAGGGGAAAAACAAAAGCAACTACCAGTCTACTTCATGGCATTAACAAGACAAACTCAGCTTACTGCAAGGAAAGTCCTGCAGGCCCTGGGTTACATGGCATCCTGCATAATATTGATCCCACATGCCAGGCTGCATATGAGAAAGTTACAGTGGTACCTAAGGAATGTATGGTCTCAACACAAACACAGTCTAGAAGCCCAGATACCAATCATTCCATGTCTGAAAAAAGAATTCCTGTGGTGGGTTCAGGCCTGTCAGATAAACAGAGGATTGCCTTTCCACAAACCACATCCAAGGCAGACCATCACCACGGACGCCTCAGACCTAGGCTGGGGGGGGCACACATGGAAGACAAGTGTATCCAAGGCCTATGGTCCCAAGACCAGCTGAATCTACACATAAATCTAAAGGAGATGCTGGCAGTGAAGCATGCAATCGAGGCATTCAGACCATTCCTCCAGCAAGGACACCTGCTGATAAGGACGGACAATACCACAGTCATGTGGTACATCAACAAACAGGGAGGCACACATTCATACCCTCTATGCCGGTTGGCAATGGACCTGTGGAACTTGGCCCTGAATCTCAACATCCAACTGCAGGCCAGATTTGTACCAGGGAAAGAGAATTCACTAGCAGACAGCTTAAGCAGAACTACCACGGATGCTCACGAATGGATGCTGCATCCAGATATTTTCAAAACCATAACAAGGAAATGGGGAATGCCAGAGATAGACCTGTTCATCTCCCCACACAACCACCAACTGAAGAAATTCTGCTCAAGAGTATACCACCCACTTGCCTGGAGGGTGGACTCCCTTTCTTTCAGCTGGAAGGCCCTGACAGTATATGCCTTTCCACCTCTTCCTTTGATGTACAAAGTTCTACTGAAGATCAGAGAGGAACAGCCAAAGGTAATTCTGATAGCTCCAGACTGGCCAAGGCAACATTGGTACCCGCTACTGAGAAGCATGTCTCGGACGCACTCATGGCATCTACCTCTATGTCCTTTACTTCTAACGCAGAACAACTACAAGACCCTGCATCCAAACTTAAAAACGTTGCAGCTAACTGCTTGGAAAATTGCATAAAACAAAACCAACCTGATTTATCTCAGAGGGTTAAGGACATTATCCTGGAGGCTCGCAGACCCTCCACAAGGAAAACATATTCAGCCAAATGGAAAAGATTCCTCATTTGGAGTGCAGAAAAGGGAGAAAATGTCACACTGGCAAACCTAGCACACATCCTGGAATACTTAGCAGAACTGTTCCACAATGGCCTGTCCTATTCTTCCATTAAGATTCATGCATCAGCAATTTCAGCAGAGTACAACATGGATCCTCCTGTCTTCTCTCATCCTCTCCTCAGACAATTTTTGAGAGGGATCAAAAATGTAAAACCTCCAAGGAAACCACCTCTACCTGCATGGGATCTCAATTTTGTGCTAGAAAAATTAACACTTCCCCCTTTTGAACCAGCAGCAACAGCAGACTTACAGTTCTTATCTTGGAAAACTGCCTTCCTGCTAGCAATCACTTCAGCAAGAAGGGTATCTGAGTTACAGGCATTAATGGCAGTGCAGCCTTTCCTTATCTTCCATCAGGATAGAGTGTCTCTGAGAACCAATCCTACTTTTATGCCAAAGGTGGTATCCAGGGTATCCTTGAACCAAGCTATACATTTACCTACATTCTTCCCCAACCCACAGAACAGGGGGGAAAAACTACTACACACCTTGGATGTACACAGACAACTGCGCTACTATCTGGACAGAACCAAGGCCAGCAGAAAAACTGACCATCTTCTGGTAGCATATGCAACAGGAGTGCAAGGAAAAGCAATTTCAAAACAGACAATCTCAAAATGGATAGGAAATTGCATTCGATTCTGCTACTCATTTCATGGAAAGACAACTCCTGAAAATATCAGGCCTCACTCCACAAGAGCTACAGCCACCACTACAGCTTTCCTATGCGGAGTGGCTACCAAAGACATTTTAGAAGCTGCTACTTGGTGCTCCGTGCATACATTTGCCAAGCATTATAATCTTCCTTTATACTCCAGATCCCGAGCAGGTTTTGCAACTGCTATTTTACAAGGGATCTTAACTACACCATCATTATCTTAGTGCCTCCTTCCCCAGTTTGGCTATGGTATTCTACACATATGTTATGACTGCAGATGCATCCTTGAAGGACATAGTACAGTTTTGTACCTACCATAAATGTAGATGTCCGATAGGTATGCATCTGCAGTCAGGATTACCCACCCTCCTTCCCCTCTGTGGTATTCCTAGGGTACTTACCCCTCTTTTAGCTAGCTGGGGGAATCTATTATGGTGTATTTGTTTGTATGTATATATGTATATATATTTTGCTTTCTACTGTTTGGAATTTTCTACATTTATCCAAATTTAGCCTTCCTAGAGGGCACCTGGCATCTGGGGCAAGAAACACTGAGGAAAATGGCGCCGGCTGATGCCTTTATACCCCAGCAGCTATGACGTCGGGTGAAGTGCGACATCAGCCGAGGCCAGACCCAGACTTTGGAATCCGGCCGACCGAAGGGCTGCCTGAGGCAGGACAACCCATATGTTATGACTGCAGATGCATACCTATCGGACATCTACATTTATGGTAGGTACAAAACTGTACTTTCTGAGACTCAACCTGTCCTTGGGAAAGACCACAAAAAGGATGAGTAGACATAATGGCCTGTAATTCAGAAACCCTATCTACATGCAGGAGTGTTTGAACCTGCAGCCAGGTCATCTGTAAAGTTTTTAACCTAGAATATTGCCCTTCTTGTAGCCTTATCTTCCACTAGATGGGTTTCTGAATTAAAGGCCTGTATGTCTGTCCTGCCTTTTTTTTTTCACAAGGACAGGGAGAGTCTCAAAACCAGCCCTTACTTCATGCCAGCTGAAGTGGCTGAGAGGTGTGGGTTTATAGAAGTGTACATGAAGCCAAAATTGAGCAATCCATACAAGTACTGGAGAACCAGAGGTGCCATGGCTTGTGATGGGTCCTGTTCTCTGCTTTGACACCACAGAGAAAACTTTATTTGCATTAACAGGATTTTCTTGTGTCAGGTTTCCTTGCCCTCTTCAATACCTGTTGCATGTGTTCAGGAAAAAAAGTAATTGAAAGGAATCAAAAGGTTATCATCTGCCAAATTAGATTTTGATTTTGAGTGTTGGGATAAATCAGAGATCCCTTTTCCTGTCTGAGCAAGTCCACTGTCTGAGTAAGATTTTGTTACTTGCCCCCAGCCAGTTGCATTAGAAAGGAGTGCCAGGGTTGTCAGAGTCAAAAGGGCATCACCAACATAATTTTGGGTAAGCCCTTTCTGATCTTTTGAAGGACTCTGGATATCAGAGGAAAGGGAAGAAAGGCATAAACAAACATCCCCATTTAAGGGATTGAAAATGCATCTCTCTTCCAGACCTGTATGCAAGGTGTCCTGGCACAGAAGAGTTTTACCTGTCTGTTTAGATTGGAGGCAGACAGATCTCTTTGTGGCCCCAGTGGTGAACTATTTCTATGAAGACCTTCCTGTGTCGCACACATTAGTGATGGTCTGTCCTGGTTCTGCTCTGAGTCTGCTGTTGTATTCTTCTGTGATGGAATATAAGTTGCCTAAAGAGGTAACCTAGCCTTTGCCTAACACATGTCCAGACTAATAAGAAAATCCTTCTACGTTGCTCAACTTATAAGTAAAGGGCATGGCATCTAGGCCCAGGCAGGACATTGTGCTACTGTACTCGACCCTCATCAAATCCATCATAAAGTGTAATGCCCCTTTCCGTATGTATCTAACCAGATACATTCAGCAACTGGGGCATCCACAGAGGTCCCTTACAAAAAGAATACAAGGAGTAAGCAATGTCCTATACTGAATTGCTATGTCTAAGGCAACTATGGTGAGTCTACAAAGGGGAAAAGGTCTTGTTCCTTTTTTTTTTTGGTTATGTGCCACATCGCAGTGGTGTTGTCTTTAACCACCAGTGTGGTTCCTACAGACCACAATTGATTCAGAGATCTCAAAATATTTATGAGTGCTATAATTTCTTTCACGTTGATATGTTTGCACCGGTCTTGTGGTTCCCAGATTCTTTGAAATAGAACTCTAGGCAAAGTCTGAGGTGTCTGTGACAATTGTCTGTGATTGACTGGGAGGAGAGAAAGGGAGTCTTGGTTTGCAGAGCACTTGACTGACCCACCAAAGACATCCTTCCTTCACAAAACTGTAAACTGGGATAAGCGAGGAAAGAATGTGAAAGTACATTCTAGGTTATACTTTGACCTGATTGCTTTGTTTGATCGTTGTAGACTAGAACTGATCAAATTATTGACGAAAGATAATCAGCATAAGATCGATTCTGTTATTCAAGAACTCAATGTCACTGACAAAAATATTAAAAAGTACTTATTTAATTGTAAGGCTGTGAAGTATGAAGAAATCTTTGTCAATGTAGACAAGTATGTAGATGCAGTTTTGCAGAGGAAACTTAAGAAATTAGATAGGGATGCCAGTGAATATGAGAAAGGCATGACTTACCCTTGTCCATTCAGTTTAACCACTCTCCAGTTGTTAACTGTGGTAGTGGTGTAAATGATGACAAACTCAATTTTGATTCTGGTAACAAGTGACAGTTTTAACAAAGAAAATGCAGAAAGTTTTGATACTTGTCTATGGACCATTTCCGGACCATTTCCTTTCCCCTCAGGAGATTGGAGAGAATTGCCTCTCACAATGGTGGTTACCCTCATGATGGAGAACTTCTTAGCACAAGAGCTACGAACTCAGGAACCGATTGGGTCCTTGAGGAAGGGGGTAGAGGAGGCAATTCAAGAATTAATACATGCTTTTTCTAATATTACACTAAAACATGATGGTATTTTAAATACATTATGTGATTACAATATTTTTTAATTGTAGTGGTTTAACCATTTCTGATTTGCATTTTGACTTGTTTAAAAAGGGGGTTTACTTTTGTTCCCCATCATTTTGGGGAAGTTGTGGGTGTACTATTGGATTTGAAACTTTTTATTAGGAAACTCAACCTAACCCACTTGTGCTATGATAACCCTTTCCCTCACAAAGTGTATGACAAGGATTTAGTTATTCCCAGTATGTTCAGTCCACCTTTGCACACAGTTCTCATTGTTTTTGAAAGATCATGTGAGAAGGAAATACAGTCTGTCTAGTTACCCAGCCAACAACTATTTTGACTTAAAGAAAGAAGAATGGGGTTTGTGTAGAAATCTTTCCTAGGATAGATCTGTTAGGATCATAAAACCCGACAAAGGTGGGGGCACTGTTTTAATGAACAGTGTTATTTACTTGGGTAAAATGCTGAACTTACTTCATTATGACAGGAAGTATTCTGTCCCTGAACGAGATACACATAGCATACAAAAAGATAGATACCTACTTATACAATTGCCTAATGCAGGACACCTTGACTAATGATGAATATAACTATTTACACACTGTAAAACCTAGGGTTCCATGTATTTTTGGTATCCCCAAGATCCACAAAGACATTCTTGACCCCCTCTTAGACCCATGAGCCAGTTCAATAAATCCTACACTAACTGTACACGATATGTATTCAGTAAAATTCTTATCACATTTGTTGTGCTTTCTAGTCAGTCAGAAAGATTACACTAAGTGTACATGTATTCTACAGTTTGTGGTAACCTTTATGAATCCTGTCAGTATTTAAAGTTGCAAGAGTATGAGTTGGAAAACTAAAATTAGGAGGTAGAATGTGTGAGTTATGTCTATGTTGTCTGTTCACTCAGAACAGTTTATACTTGGTGTAGGCTTTATTGAATCTGGCCCATTGTTAAAGCACATGGGTCAACAACTCATTACATTGCTGTATTTTTGGATAAAAAATTGAAACCTTTCCTAGAGCACTGCCTTCACATTTTAAACGATTCTTGGAACTTTTTGAGAAATGTGACTTGTAATACCTGGTACCAAGACCTTAACTTCACTACTATTGATGTTACAGATCTTTCTGGGAATATCCCTCACGACCTTGGGCTTGAATGGTACAGGGAAGCCCCTTCAGTCTGTGCTTTTTTTGATCAGGGTAGGATTAACTTAATGGTAGACTTTATGGAGATGGTATAGACCAACAATTTCTTATACTTTGAAGGTGAAAACTTTAAACAGCTTAAGGGTGTGGCTATGGGGGCAACATGCACCCCCATTTTTGCAAATATGGTAATGTGGAGATGGGGGAGACTGGTTGTTTTTGGAGGGTCTTTTGGTAGTTGGACTAAATATTACCGATTCCCGGATGATATTTTTATTTTTTAACTAGGTACAGAGGAACCTTTTATCAGGTTTTACTGAGTATATTAACAACACTACTGAATTTTTGAATTTTACTTAATCAGTTTTCAACTAACAAAATTAATTATTTGGACATCACAATACTGAAGTTTGACAACTGGTTCAAATCGAACATTTAGAGGAAACCTACCCTCCAACTCCTATTTACACTACAACAGTTGCCACCCCACCAAGCTAAAACATAATTTGGTCAGATGCCAAATGATTAGAATATGTAGTATGGTCTCCGACGACACAACCTGTGAAAAGGAACTATACACACTTTGTGAAATTAACATTCAAAAACCTCCAGTACCGAATACCAACCCTCCTTGAAGTTAGGGGAATTAAATGGCAGATTATAAACTGTATGCAAATTTCCCTACAGGCATTAATGATGTGATTAACCTGCAACCTATACTGAAGTTGAAATCGGACAAATGTTCATACATTTCTTCATAAGAATGATTTTATATGTTTGTATATTTATTTGTGATTTTTTTAAGTGTTGGTATTCAGTATTGGAGGTTTTTGAAGGTTAATTAAGCTGTTTACTCTTTGTGAAATGTTTAGAGAAAGGGAATACCCGGATGATTTAATAAACAAATTCAGATCTACCAGATGTAGTCCGATATTCGGTATTGGTCATTTAAATGACACAACTAGTTTGGATGTACAGAGTAAGTCCATGTCGGGGACTGCATGCAATAATGGTGTTACAATACAACAACTCAGTTTTAAGGAAATTATTTGTAAGAATTGGACTATATTGAGCCAGGGCCACAGTGTACAAGACTGGTGTATGTGAGTACCCTACGTTTGTGTAAAAAAGGGGCTACAACTTGAAAGATCATTTGGAAAACAGTGTTAGGAACAACTGCACGCACTAGGGGAAACACCAGGAAAGTAGGCACATGGAGATGTGGTATGTGCAACTACTGTAGATAAATGTGAGATTGTGACACCTTCCCTATAAAATATAGGGGTAGTGCCTGGTCACTAAAGTGTCAGCAAATTGTCTGACCAAGCGTATTGTATATGTGTTTGCCAAGACTGTGACAGTTTTTATGTAGGTAAAAAGGAACAACCTTTAAAAAAAGGATGTATGAACACACAATATAGGTAAGAAAAACAATGCCCTATATAAATACACCAAAACATGTACTGGTGTATCAAAAATTAAATTTGAAGTTGTTGATAAGGTTGGAATTATCCCTAGGGGTGGTGATTGGGAGGTGTTATTGAAATATAGGAAATTCATTTGGCAGGTATGTCTCAATGCCACTGCAAAACTGGGTTTAAATGAACACGTTTCCTTAAACAATTCATTGAAATTGAGAATTTTTAATTTGTAATTTTATTTTCTTATACACACATCTATTTATTTACTTGTTTACACACCAAATTATTTGTATTACAATTTTAATTGTTTTTATGCACCTTATGTGCTACTGTGGGTTTCTTTATGTAATGATTACATTAAGCTTTTCTGTTCAGTACTCATTGTCAGTGCTTTTTACTGTATAATTAATTGCCTATGATAATGTTTGTTTAGGTGGAGTTTGCTATTTAAATGGTTACACCTGAACATTAAGTCATACTCTGAAGTCCTTTGGAAAGGACAAAAGTGCTTAGGATGAGTTTTTAGACAAATGTTTGATTTTTCTGTGAAACCATTAAACTTGGTTAGCCAGCCTTTGAGCGACCTTGTTCCAGTACACGCCACCTTCTTGTTTTATGGTTAAAGAATATGAAAATGCTGGACCCAACCTGATTTGTGTGGTCATTTTATTTTTCTCATGTGCAGTCTGACCAGAAGTGTCACAAGGATAGAGGAAAACATGAAGCCTAGGACTCCTAGAAATTATGCTAGTGTTGTGTTGCAATTGTGTAAGTGAAAGATTGATAACATGTTGATAGTAAGCTTGCTTTTATTTTTCTGAGGAAGGAAATCTGCTGTCTGGGAGCTGTCCACAAGCCACAGGTTGATCATTTTTTAAGACAGCAAATGGGTATTGAAACAGATGCAAGTCTGTGTTGTATAGCAGGCAGCATTTTCCCTTAAAGCCACTTTTAAGAATTACAGAATGCTGTTGTGTAAGTGGCAGTAATCTCAATAGTTGGCACATCCAGCAAAATATTCATTTAAGCCCTATGTGTGTCCCTTGTTGAAACCTTCTAATCTGTGCCTCTATGTAGCTGCAGTACTAAAATTTCAAGAAAATTCAAATGTCTCCTTCTCCTGCTTTAAGTGCAGCTGTGCAGACCTCATGGGGGCAGACCTGGGTTTAGACCATAAGGATTCTAAATCCTCAGGAGAAGGTCACCCCTGCCTGCTCAATACTTTGCATTGGATGACATTTTTGAAACTAAGATATCAAAAGAACCATCCCCCCCCCCCCCCCCAAAAAAAAAGAAGCTAAACTGATTCATTCAGGGAGAGATTCTCACCCTGCTATAGCACTCTGTAAAGTTCTACTAAGATTCAATGGGTGTGGTGACAAAAAAATAGATAACATAGGCAAGCTGGAGCTCTAGGATACAGAGAACCTACGGACACACTGGAGTTGTTTCATAACTCAATGACATGTCCTTCACAAGAAGATCATAATCATATTCAGATGCAACTGAGCAGAATTTCTGTACTGTCTGACAAAGAATCTAGGATGCCAGACAGATTGGGAAAAGGGTCTTCACTTCTGCTAAACTAGGAGTCAGATTTAGAAATTGCCTCTGGTCATATGCAACAACGTCTGTCTGACAAGCTATATTAAGAAAAGTTCAGTCTTTACCTCAAGAAGGGAGAATATATTTGCAGTAGCACTCTGGTAATAGGACAAGAGTGAGTATTCCTATTGTATACACAGTGCAATAGATGCATTGTTTAACTTATCTTTTACAACAGTAGTTAAGCTGGAGGAATGTACCTGTTTCTAAAGACACAAAGCAATATCTGAATCCTCCATTACTATCTCAAACTTATTTAAACCAAAAGTGAGGGGATCTACAGCAAACTCAGAGTCAAAGTTTCAAGGTCAAGAGGGGGGGTTTGAGCAACCTATCTGTCCCTGGAGGAGTGGTTCCAGCCCAGAAGTTAGTAGTTTATTGGCCATTTTGGGCTAATTTCTATCTCTTTCATTTCCCTACTATAAAAAATTTGTTTGCACAGTTTTGAACACCGGGCAATGCCAGTTAGCTACGGTTAAATTATTCCCAGCTCCACTAAGTCTCCTCTTCAGTTTTTCCCTTGAAACTAGTCTAACTCTCAACCTAAGCACTCAAAAAGGATCTTACAGCCCGACACTTGCTCAGACCTAATAGCAAGCACTAATATACCCTGACACTGATTGGCCAGCAGGGCAAGGCTTTTTATTCACCCCTCACCAACCAAGCGACTAAGTAGCTCAGCCTACTATTCAGGCGTGACCAAAGGGCAATTTCAGGTGTACTCTCCAATCCAGCTGGTGAATCTAGGTATCCTGAGGCAATGTTAAAACTGACTCATGTACACAGACAACCCTCTCCTCCTACCACAAAACACTAACATATGCGAGAGATGCAATTATACAGCTAAACTGGAAGCTAAGCTGTCTCCACCCAAGACTGGAACACAGTCAGGAGGAGAAGGTTAACACTTGCACTACACCTCCAGCCGCACACAGACCTACTAAAACCAGCACTGGCAAAAAATACACATAAATACACAAAATCATACTCGGAGGCTCTAAATAAAAACCTGCAAAAGCATCAGAGACCTCCAAAGCAGACACCCAAACAACCTGCACCTCCCGTCACAAACTAGACAACATATAAAACACAAAATCAGTGTGCCGCACAATCACAGCCCTTAAGGTGAAACAACATACCTAACACACTAGTAATAGGTGACTGTATAGTCAGGCACACTGACGTCCCACTCACTAGGCTGGACAAGCAGAAGGTTACTGTTAGCTGCCTGTCGGGAGTCAGAATCTGCCACATAACACAAGCACTCGGGTCACTCCAGAAACAAGTACAAATATGACTCTGTCATTGTTCATGTTGGTGTGAATGACCTGAGATGTACCTCCCTGGACTGTATGAAAAGAGACATGGAAGAGCTCTCTGATCAAGTAGCCCAGGCTGGTATGACACTGACCCTGAGTAGCATCCTGCCCTCACCAAGAATGATACCTCAGTATAAAGGAAAAATGATCAATTTCAACAATTGGCTAAGCTTCTGGTGTCATTCAAAGGGTATCCAGTGTCTGTCAGCCTGGGACGACATACCCGACAAACGGCGTTGCTTCGCAAGAGACGGCTTGCACGTGTCACCCCTAGGCTTTCGAATACTGGCCAAGGCTCTTGCTGCCCCTATAGTGCCTTTTTTAGGCAAGGCTCAAAAGTCAAAACCACCTCCGTAAACAGCACAATTAACAAAAAACTGAAGGTTATGCTACTCAACGCCAGGAGTTTAAATCTCAAAATACACACGCTGAAAGCACTCTTCAGTATGGAGAACGTCGACATCTGTGCAGTAACTGAAACCTGGTTCAAGGCTCCAGAGAGCACCCCAGCACTACCGGGCTACAACTCATAACACACATTTCGGCCACAGAGCACGGACCGAAACACAAAAGAAGGGGGTGTATCCATATTCATCAAGGATACCTACACCTCCAGGTTAGTGGCGCAGAATAATACCTCTGAGATCATCCATGCGCAACTAACATCGGGCAAATCTGCAATGCAAATTGTGGCCTGCTACAGATCACCCTCCATGACCCAGGACCACCACTCCATCTTTCTGGAGACACTGAAAAATATAAAGGTCCTACCAAACATCCTGATATTGGGCGATTTCAATTATCCTACCATTCACTGGGAAAACTACTCGAGTACAAACTCCCAGGCCCAGCGCTTCCTGGAATTCATCAACTCAAACGCCCTGGATCAGCTGGTAAACTCCCCTACCAGAGGTGAAAACATATTGGACCTGGTCATCACCAACATGAGGTCAACCCGTCACTGGTTAGATCAGACCATAAACTAATCACACTGGATGTCCACACCCCACCACCACCCCCAACTAAGGAAACCACAGTAAAAAACTTTTCTAAAGCAAACTTCACCTTACTTAAGACAGAGGTGGTAGGTTTCACAGCCCCCACGCTAAAGGATAATGCTGCCCAAGATGCAGAAACCTTTACAAATGCACTCTATGAGCACCTACAAGGATGTCGTGCCATCCCCAGCAAAACCAAGACTAACTCCTCTAAGAGAAGGAAACCAGTTTGGTGGACCTCTGCCATAAACAGGCTATACAATAGAAGGAGGAAACTAGTTCAGAAAAAAAGCAAATCCCAAGAAGGAAAGACATCCCTGATCAGTATCAGTAAGAAACTAAGGTCCCTCATGAAATCATCCAAGGCTAACTTCGAAAGAAAAATAGCCAAGGATTCAAAAGATAACCACAAAGCCTTCTTTAGCTATGTTAAAAATCTAAGTGGCAACTTGCAGATATGCTCTGAACTAGTACAAAATAGCACAAAATATACTGAACCTACTGATATTGCCAACATCCTTTCAGATAGATTCAGTGCAAACTTCACCCCCCCCTCACCTCCAAAAAGGCCCACAACAATACTGGAAAAGTGTAGTGTCCCAAAAATCACAGATGCACAGGTGTAAACAGCCCTTTCAAAAGCCAAAAACACAGCGTCAGTGGGACCAGATGGTGTCCCAGGCTGCGTCTTGCACGAACTACAGAACAAACTACCCCCCCACATAAACACGCTGTTCAACCTCAGCCTCTCCACAGGCTACGTGCTCATAGAATGGCGCACTGCAACTGTTATTCCTCTCCACAAAGGAGGGGCCACAACTGACCCTGGTAAGTATCGCCCCATAAGCCTGACTAGCCTGGTCTGGAAGGCTATGGAGTGTATCATCATGGAACTCTTTAACAAAGACATTGGGAACCTCCAAACACTTGACCCGACCCAGTTCGGCTTTGTTAAGGGCAGATCATGCCTACTAAACCTGGTTGACTTCTTCGAGACAGTCATCAAGGCCATAGACGAGGGGAAAGGTGGTTCACACATCCTACCTTGACCTTGCCAAGGCTTTCGACACCATTCCCAACTCTGGGTATTACAGAAAAACTCACCAGCCTGAACATAAACCCCTACATCATGAGATGGGTTGCCAACTGGCTTACAGACAGAACTCACATGGTAAGAATTGTGGGCTCCAGGTCCGACTCTAAACCAGTCACAAGTGGTGTCCCGCAAGGCTCGGTCCTGGGACCCCTACTGTTAGGTATATACTTCTCAGAAGTACAGGCAAACACAGGAGGACTGTGACTAACCAAGTTCGCCAATGACTGCAAACTGGGAGCCATAATTTACTCTCTGGCTGACACGGACATCCTCCAAAAGGGGCTTTACTGAGACGGACACCTGGTGTCAAAGTCATGGCCTCAAGCTAAATGCCAAAAAATGCATAGTCATCCCGTTTGGGAAAAACAAAACACCCACAAATTACCACATAGGTGGTAGCCCCCTTAATACAGAAGAGGTAATAAGAGATCTGGGGACCCAGGTAGATAGTAATCTCTCCTTTGACAATCATATTGCCAAAGAAGTTAGGAAATCCTTCTATGTGGCCCATCTAATTACTAAAGGGTTTGCATCTAGAAATAAAGAGGTTATAGTGCCCCTCTACTCGTCACTCATTAGACCCATCATAGAGTACAATGCCCCATTTGGGTTGTACCTCACAAGACACTTCCAACAGCTGGAAAGACCACAAAAGTACCTCACCAAGAGGATTACTGGCCTCAAACATATGTCCTATGCAGCCCAAGTTCCCAACTGACAAAACTCCGGCTGTACTCAGTGGCATATCGCTTACTCAGAGGTGATCTCTGCCTGACTTACAAAGCCATGTCCAACTCAGAATTGATGAAAATGCACCACCTAAAAAAAATCCAAGTCACTGCGAGCCACGCGGTCTAGTGAGCTAAACCTCGCCACAACAATAAATAGAACATGCTGGAGGGATAGATTCCTGTCTCCCCATGCTTTGGAACAAAATTCCAAACTACATTAGGCAGAGCCCCTCACTAACACTCTTGAAGAGAAACCTTGACGAGTGGATGGGTAACAGAAAATACACCCCTGGGATCACTTCATTGGCTCTGCTTGACAGAGGATCAGTTAATTAATGAATGGGGAGTTGAAAGCCGACACACACTGGCTAGGCTTACAAATGCCCTCGGGCAGATAGCCTAGTACCTACCTATGAACCTATAATAGATGCAGGACAGCTGAGCCTCAAGGGATTGCCCTGTACGCAGCCACACTCATGTGAAGAGAAACATTTAGAATCTTTTTTCCCATCATAAAATTGTCAGCCAGAACAAAAAGGAGCATCACTGTTTTAGAGTTGCATGCACTGATTACTGTTACTGTTGTGATATTTATAAATGCTGAATTCATGTTATTTGCCAGTCAGTCTGTGCGTTATCTGCTAGTTCTTACTATAAAGTCGAGCAGTGCAGCCATTACTGTTCCTTTATTGAAATGTGGATATTGATAAGAAATGTGACTTTTATTCGGTTCATTTTTTCTTTTTTTTGGTAAATGTGCCTCTTCTTTTCAGGGTTAAACTGGGTCCATTCTGTTGTTTCGTGAATTAGTCAGTTAGTAAATAAGGTTTGCAGCATTCCAGCTGGGGATTGCAGGGTGAAGATTTTCAGCAGCTCGTAATCTTAAAAGAAAACTCCGCCCAGAAACTGAAAAATATGGATGAGAACTACCATACTGTGGTGATTTTGATTTTAAGTCTTACCTTTTCTCACAGTGCCTTTTTTTGCCCTAGTAATGCAGAGTTGGTTAGACATTGTAAATCTAGCAGTTTCTTGAAGTATAGTGGGATGGGAAGTTATTATAATGGTTAAGGTGTTTACTTTGCAGAAGCAAAGTAAAGGGTTTGATTCTGATATGGGGTAATTGGCTAGGCTTAAAATGGCCCACAAGGGCAATTAGCCCAGTACTAGTCTATGAAGTCTATGAATAGAGTGGCTTCTTAGATTTCTTGGAAACTGTCATTTTTTTTCCTTTTTAGCAAATTATTCTGATTTATGCTAACTGTATGCTGATGAAAAAAGATTTTTGTGGTGCATTTAAATCTTTTTCTAGGCAAACTTGATTACTGTGTTTTTTGATAGGTATTCAAAACTGAGAAGTCTTGCAGACCAGCCTTCATGTTGTCTTAATTAAATGTCAGGTATAGCATCTCTGGTTTAGTTATTTGGGGCTGACTGTTAACAGAATGCTGGTAAAGTATTTTATGCAATGTGTGTTATTCTGTACAGTCATTAATTTTCTGTTTGTTGACAGCAACAATTCTCTGACCAAAAATAAGAGTACATAACATGTTTTTTTATGTAGTGTTGCAGTATAATTCAGCCTTTTTGCCATGTAAATCTTCTGCAGCAGCTAACATATTGGATGAGAGTTTCACTTTAGCTGTATGTGTGTGTGTGATTGATAACACTTTAGTGACCTCATCAAATCATGCACTCAGAATGCAGTCTTAGTTCACTGAGGTGGTTGTCAGACTGAGTAATGGAGTCGTCATCATCATCATCATCATCATCAGCCCCCTTTTTCCCATTTTTCTTACATAGGGTCGGGGTATCATGTTAACTGTCGCCAGCTCTCTCGATTTCAGTGCCACACTCCTGCCTTCTTCAACACTTATGCCTGACTGTCGCAGATCTTCTTTCACACAATCCATCCACCTCTTTGCTGTACGTCCTTGCTTCCTCTTACTTTCTTCCCGTCTGTCCCAAATCTTCCTCACCAGATTGTCTTCTGCTTTTCTGCACATGTCCAAACCACCATAATTTGTTCTCTTTGATCTTTTCTGCAATTGGAGCTACTTTGGCTACTGCTCCTATGTCCTTATTTCTTCGTCTGTCCCACAGTGTGCATCCTACCACCCTTCTCAGGCACTTCATTTCTATCACCTCTAGCTTTTTCAACTGTTCTGCTTTTACTGCCCAGGTTTCTGTTCCATACAGTAGTACTGGTTGCACCACTATCTTGTACACCTTACTTTTCAGCTTCTTTGGCATTCTTCTGTCATAGACTACACCTGACACTCTGTGCCAGTTGGCTGCAGCCCCTCTGATTCTAGCTTTGACCTCTTCATGCAGACTTCCCTTCTCCTCAACCACCCTTCCCAGATATTTGAAGCTGTTTACCTGTTCCCACTATCTTCCCTTCTATCTCTATTCTCAGCTTCTTCTGATTTCCCCAATTTGCTGGCATTACCACCGTCTTATCTGTGTGAAAGCCGCAGCGGTAGCATTGTTGCCTCACAGCAAGAGGTTGTCCTGTTCGATTCTCGGCTGGAGTGCCTTCTGTGTGGAGTCTGCATGTCTTCCCCACGGTTGAGTGGCGTTTGAAAGACATGCGTGAATGGGCGTGCCTTCGTTGAAGGTTGGGCGTCGGGCTGGCAACTTGGCACCATAAAAATCTACTGCCAATCATTAGCGGACCGGAGTTCCGCTGTGGCGACCCCTAACCGGGAAAAGACAAACAAACAAACCACCATCTTATCTGTGCTTAGTTTCATCCCATGTGCCTTTAGTTTTATATTCCATTCTCTTGTCCTTTGCTGAAGTTCTAGCTCAGAGTCTGTCTGTAATGCCACATCATCTGCATACAGCAACTTTGTTGATCTGTCCCTTCCGACCTGTTTGCTAATGTTGTCCGTCACCAGTATGAACAGCAGTGGGCTCAGAGCTGAACCCTAGTGTACACCCACTCCCACTGGGAACCCCTCTGTGAGGCCGAACACTGTTCGTACTTGAGTCATTGGGTCTTTGTACATAGCCTGCATTAATTCTACCAATGTTTCTGGGACTAACCACCTCAAGACTGCCCAGATCAGCTTTCTTGCGACCTTGTCATATGCTTTCTCCAAGTCCTTTTGGACTCTCTCCTCATCACTAGCTTCTTCTCAAGTGTCTGTCTCATTGCAAACATCAGGTCAATTGTGCTGCATCCTGATCTGAATCTGGACTGCTCATCTCCCATCTTACATTCTACTACTCTGCGTATCAGTTTATCAGTCACCCTCTCCAGAACTTTCATGCAATGTGATAAGAGTTTGATGCCTCTGTACTGCCCAAATTTATGGATGTCCCCTTTGTTCTTGTACACTGGCACGAGTATGCTTATTCTCCAGTCATCTGGGATACTCCTTTCTCTTCACACTGCTATTAGTACCCTCAGGAGCCATTTCTCTCCTATCTTACTCAGCATCTTTATCATATCTGCTATGACCTCATCTGAGCCTGCTGCTTTACCTGATTTCATTTTCCTTAGTCCTGTTCATACTTCTTCTAGGGTGGGCCCCTCTGCTTCTCTCATCATAGGCTGTTTCTGGGGTAGTACAGCTTCAGTGGGCTTTTCTTCATTCAGAAGCTGCTGGAAATACTCCTTCCATCTACCTTTGATGTCTTGTGGACTGGTGAGTAGGTTGTTACTGGCATCCCTTATGAAGGGTGTCTGACTACTAGACTGAGTAATAGAACCCCAACTATAAAATGGAATGTTTTTTTTTCTACTTCCTATTTTTTATTTTTTATTTTATTTGTTTTTAAATATTTGCTTTTGCATACATTTTAATATATTTTGTATGCACTAGCAGGTTTATCTATGAATTTTCACTATAAATAAAGTAGCTGTTTAAGCAGTAATCATGAGAGATGCATTTCATATCTTTGCGTACAATAATGATATTTCATTTTCCATAGCCGTTATTATTTTTATGTTTTTTTTTTTGTAATATTTGTTAAACAGGGTAAAGCTGTGATGTAGGTGACTGTTTTTAGAATTGGTCCAGAAGCACACTGTCTGGTTAAGTGACTTTCTCACAGTGGACAAAATGGAAAAATCAAACCTGGACCACAAGAAGCATTTTGTTAACATCTCATAGCCTTGATCCACTAAGTGGACTGCCAAATGTCTGAATCAGGATCAGGTACCATTAGCTACAGAGTTCATACTGAGTATTCTAGATGTTGAACTATGTTATAGACTGCTCACTAAATGTGGGGTCCTCTCAATAAGATATGTGAAGTCCCTAATGTAGAGTGCAGAAACTGTACCTGCTAGTGTGTATGTAAAAATATAACACTTGAAAATATAAATTTTCAGTATGTCTCTTAATATCTGGAATGGGGCAAAGGAGACTCAGTAAGGTATATACCAGGTATGGAAAGGAACCACTTAAGGTGCATGTTTGGGAATCCATGTCTCACAGAGAGGATGGTGACTCAGAGGCCTGACCTCCAAGTAGACTGCCATCCTTCACACAGGAGGAATGACCAAAAAACATCTTTGGCTGAAAAGGATGCTAATTAACATACTTTAACTTGTACAAGGCCATGGACTCTTCACACCTGTGACGTTAATGACTCAGTGACAGTTCAACAAAGTATGACTCTCCAAGGAGTGATCTTGACCACTCAGGCATCTCACCCTTTGATGCCGGGAAGAGACTAGCCTCTTCCCTCATGTACCAGATTGAGCATCCCAAGTACTGTTATACTTCACAGTAACACTGACAAAACTCACACTCTGGTTCTTCTTTAGAACCAACCCAAGAACTTGGCCTCCCTGTGCAAGGACATTAATCCGAGGAAGTTCCTCTATAAGTGATGGGATAGAAGTACTACAGCTAACAGGATAGATCAGCATTTAGCAAGAACATAGACCATTGGCTCCAGACCCCCAGAGGGCCAGTACCCAAAATTCCAAGGCTACTGTCTTGATATGGAGATTCTCATTGGTATGCCAGCCATCTTGCCAGATTGACTCACGTTACCTTGGGTCACTACTCTTGGCTCCTGCCAATCGTTATGGTGGCTCCAAGGAAATATTCACCCCTCATATGTCTCCCTGAATACTACTGACATATTAGTGGTCCATATCTGACATTTAGCTGTCTATCACCCAACCCTGAGTCATCTCTGCTTTCTTCACATCACCAAGTTCTTTTTCACATCTGTAGGAAAATATAGGGCCATCCATGGGATAACATATATGCATTCTATTTCCTTCTGAGAATTTGAGTTTAGCTCATTGACAGCCCATAAACATCAAACTGCCTTTCACATTAGACAACGTGCTGCCATTCCACCCCCTCCCCACACACACACAGACATTGGTCTGTATCCAGTGTCCAGTGATTAACTGACAAGTACTTTCCTCATTGCTGGTAGTCTTTGAGATTTTTTTTAGACGGTAAACCCCATCTCCACGGAACCCACACCTAGATCAGTGCATTCAACCTCTCTATTATTTGAGAAATGAACTTGTATTAAATAATCATCTAAAGATTAACTTGATCTGAGGAAGCCTAGTGTTCCTCAGTTATTGTTGGCAAGTTGCATTTATATATGTGGTACTGATTGATGTGATTTGAAATAAGGCAAAGTAAATGTAAAGCACATCGTTTGAATAAAGAGGGCTGTACTGCATCTGCTCAAGACCTGAGTGTTTGTGGACCACATTCTCACAGCCAGGTGCTTGTTTCTGTAGTCATCCCACATAGGTTACTGCTTAGATAACTAAATGAGTTCAAAAAAGGAACTAAGCTAAGGAGAGCAGTTGTGGGTTACAAATCGGAGTTTTAGGGTTCCAATATGAAGTCTGGGATTAGGGTTAGGGAGCCAGGTTTGGGTTAGTGTTAAGGGGCCACTGGAAGACTTAGGTTTAGGGAGCAAGGCTTGGAATTAGGGTTAGGGAGTGACTGGGAGTTTTAGATGTGGTGAGCAAAGTTTGGGGTTAGGATTTGAGAGCAAGTGGGACTTGTAGAGTTACAGACTGAGGTTTTGGGTTAGGGTTAGAGTGCGAGTATGAGTTTCAGAGTTAGGGTCCTGGGCAGGAGTAACTACAATAGTATGAGTGAAGAAGGATCTTTTTGCTAGGATGCTGGGTACTTGTCATTGTGAACAAATGTCAATAAGCAGGTGAGCCATGAGCAAATGGCAGAAGAGCACTTGTTGTAGATCTAATAAAGGGGCAACAATCTCCAAGGATTCTGTACACCAGAAGAACAGCAGAAAAGGTTTCTGGAAAGGCTGGTTAGTGGTAGAGTTAACAGAGGCAGTTCTTAGTATCATTCTTTGGTTTGTGCCATAGGGTTACATACTCACAGAACCACCAAAATGATTTTCAGGGATCCTCCTGTGCTCTGCATATTTTCCTTCTCAGTTTTATAGCTGTACCGCAAGGGCCAGTACCTGGTTTGCTGCTGTTCACTGTTTATGTGAATGATATGACCAGTCACTATGACGGTTTTAAGATAATTCATTGTGCTGATGACTCCACTTTGACCTTCTGTGACAATTTACCAGAGCCCATTAATATTAAGCTTGCAGCATCACTATCATCCCACAGTCCTTGCAAATCTCCATGAGTCTACATCTTGGAACATCATAAAGCAAGAGCTTCTTATTGTTCATATGCATTCATTGTGTTCTGATATATTGTTCTCCAAATTGTTTGTCTATTTTATTGACTAAAGACTTATTATTTGTTCCTTTTGTTTTGACATTACTTTTCCTGATAATGCACTGAAAATAGGATTGTCAGTGTCCATGGGTCAGTAAGCTACTGGCCAGCCAATGTCCAGTTGCCCGCTCTGGGTTACCTGGGATAACTATGTTGAGAAAAACCTAGACATAAAGCCAGTCACCCTGCCAAAAATGAACTGAGGATTGCTACACCGAATATAGGTTCACTGAGAGAATGCAGCTTGGATGCGAAAGAAATTATGGTAAGGAGGATGATGGATATCCTGCATTTTGGCCTAAGTACCTCAGCATTGTTGTCACGGCAATAAGAAGAGTGCTTTCAGGCAACATTTGCAAGATGTACTAGATAAAGCAGGACAACATGAATTGGTCTTGATAATGAGGGACTTGAATGCTCATATTGGAACAGACAAAACAGGATATGAGGACTGGCTGGATCCACATGATTGGGGCGGCAAGAATAAAGGAGAAGCCATTCTAGACTACTATATGTCAAATGGATTGATGGTGCCTAAATGTGCTTCACCAAGAGAGACTATTACAATGTCATGCAGCTCAGGTAGACTTTCTACTAGTAAGAAAAGGGCATTGGGGTGGAATCAGAGACTGCAAAGTCATCCCCAGCAAGCAAAACAACAGGCCTACAGCATAACCCCTGGTGGTGACAATAAGCTGCAAGCAGTGGTCAGAGAGAGTTCTATGGTTAATAGAAACTAAGCTGAAGATCTGTAGATTGGAATGAAGGCACAAGAGTTCAAGGAAATACTCAGGCTGTAGCACCTCAAGAGGATGAGGAAGAGGAAATAGGCAGATCTTAAAAAAAAGATGAATGGCGGCTTCTCAAAAGCACGTGTTAAGTCTGCATAACAGATGCAGCCAAGCCAGGTGTAGAAATAAGGTACATAAGGAAAGCTGGTGATTTGCAAAATGCAGAAGTCCAGGAAGTTAGCAAAAGAAAGGAGGAGTACAGGAAAGAGAGGGAGATAGAAAAGATGGACTAGGCTAAGAATGAATACTGGTTGGCTAACAAAGTGGCAGAAAGAATAGCCACAATAGTAAAGAAAAAGGCACTAGAGACACTTTGCCATCTAATGGAAAGTGATTTTACAGATGGGATAAAGAAAAATCTACCAGGTTGCAAGACAATGACAGAAAGACAAAAAAAAGATAAGGCATCCTATACCATTCATAAGTGATCAGGTTCACAAGTAGTTATTAGGCATGCAGTCCAGGAGACCATTAAGGAACATAGATCAAATTCCGAGTTTTCCCAGTTAGTGACTTGCTCAAGGTCACAGAGCAGGCAAATGAAGGCTGAGGGGATTAAACCATGTACCACAGGAAGTAACTCAGACCTCCACTAACTGCCAGAAAATATCTGATCACCAGTCCACAGGACAGCAAAAGCAGATGGAAGGAGTACTTCTAGCACCTTCTAAATGAAGAAAACAACAAAAGGAAAAAACTGTTGCAGAAAAGAGGAAAATCCCAGGATGCCAAAAAACTCCCTTACCAGCCTCAGTAAGAAGCCGAGATCCCTCATAAAATCCTCCAAAGGTAGTTACTAAAATAAAATTGCTAAAGATTCCAAAGAGAACCACAAGGCATTCTATAACTATGTAAAGAATCTAAATGGCAATGCTCAGGTCTGCTCTGAGCTACAACAGAATGGCATTAAATATACTGATCCCAAGGATATTGCCAATATCCTGGCTGACCGATTCAGTGCCAACTTCACCCCCCTCTCACCCCCTAAATGGCTCATCTCATTGCTGGACGATTGCCAAATTCCGGTAATAACAGCCACACAGGTAAAAAATGCACTCTCCAAAGCTAAGAATACAGCATCCATGTGACCAGATGACATCCCAGGCTGTGTACTACATGAACTACAAAATGAAATGGCACCTCACCTAAATGTCATGTTTAATCATACCCTCTCCTCGGGCTTCATGCCTACTGAGTGGCGCACAGCTACAGTTATTCCACTCCATAAGGGGGGATCCACCTTGGATCCCAGGAACTACCGCCTCGTCAGTCTGACGAGCCTGATCTGCAAGACCATGGAACGTATTATCATTATAAATAAAGACATTGGCAACTTTAAAACACTGGACCCTGCCCAGTTTGGGTTCGTGAAGGGCCAATCTTGTCTCCTGAATCTTATCAGTCTCCAGAGCCGTGGACGAGGGTAAGGCAGCCCACCCAGCCTATCTGGACCTCACCAAGGCCTTTGACACCATCCCCCACTCTGGAATCATAGATAAACTTACTAAGCTGGGCATTAATCCCTACATCACTCGATGGGTTGCCAACTGGCTTACTGACAGAACCCACACTGTAAAAGTGGCTGACTCCAAATCCAGCTCCAGACAAGTGACAAGTGGAGTACCTCAGGGTTCAGTCCTGGGACCTCTCTTGTTTGGCATCTACTTTTCTGAAGTACAGGCCAACATTAAGGGACTCTGGCTAACAAAGTTCGCAGATGACTGCAAACTCGGAGCCATTATTGAATCACCAAATTATGTGGATACTCTACAAAAGGGCCTTACAGTAACAGATGCTTGGTGCCAGAGCCATGGGCTCAAGCTCAATGCCAAAAAATGTATAGTTATCCCCTTTGGGAAAAAACATGTATCTGTGAATTATCACATAGGTGGCAGTACACTAAACACCGAAAGTGTGATAAGAGACTTAGGGACACAGACGGACAGTGGTCTCACCTTCAATAACCACATCGCCACAACAGTCAGGAAATCCTTCTATGTGGCACACCTCATCACTAAGGGCTTTTCATCCAGAAAAAAGGAGGTCATTGTCCCACTGTACTCATCCCTCATTAGACCCATTATAGAATACAACGCCCCATTTTGTATGTACCTCTCAAGACATTTGCAACAACTGGAAAGGCCTCAGAAATACCTCACTAAAAGAATCACAGGCCTAAAGCAGATGCCCTATGCTGACCGCCTTAAAAAACTCCAGCTATACTCTGTCACATATCGTCTACTCCGAGGCAATCTCTGCTTAACGTACAAGGCCATGTCAAACCCAGAGCTGTTGGACATGCTACTCTTAAAGAAATCCCAATCCTTCAGAGCCACACGCTCCAGGGATCTAAATCTTGTCATCACAATAAACAAAACATGCTGGAGGGATAGGTTCCTGACCCAGAGACTCCCCAGACTCTGGAATAGACTGCCCATACATGTCAAGCAGAGTGCCTCTTTGGCGTTCTTCAAAAGGAACCTTGATGATTGGATGGGAGAAATGAAATTCACCCCGGGGATCACGTCAGTCACCCTGCTAGACAGGGGTCCATGGAAGTAAATAGTGTGGGAAGAAATAGCCAGGGAATTGTTATGGCTAGGCTTGTATAGGCCCTAGGGCCGATAGCCTAGTACCAACCTATGAACTTATGAAAACCCCAGAGAAGCTGTACTGCCCTATAAACAACCTGCAGTGAAAGAGGAAGAATAACATACCCTGGGAGAAATAAGGAAATTGAAGTTATGGCAGATACGATCAAGATGTTTGATGATTTAGGAAAGAGATAGCTCCTAATGGTACTCACAGCAATATGGAGAGAATGGCATATCAGAGATGACGTCAGAGTAAACATCCATATGCCATTGTTCAAGAACGAAAGGGACTTTCACAGTTGTAGGCATTACAGAGATTTCAAATTCCTGTCACACTGCCCAAAAGTGCTGGAGATGTTTAACAAACAAGCAGAGTTTGAGAATGTGAGATGGGAAATGAGCAGTTTGGATTCAGATCAGAATGCAGCACAACCAACTTGATGTTTGCAGTGAGACAGATAGTGGAGAAGAAGCTAGAGATAAAGAAAAAGTCCAGCTGGACATTCCCAGACTTGGAGAAACCATATGACAGTCTCAAAAAGCTGATTTGGACAGTCATGATGGTTTGAAGTGGAATTAGTGCAGGCTATGTACAAGGGGCCCAGTGACACAAGAATGAACAGCGTTTGGACTCACAGAGGGGGCTCCCTATGGGCATGGGTGTGCTTGAGGGTTCAGCTCTGAGCTTACTGCTAATATTTATGATGAAGTACATTATCAATCAGGTCCGAGGAGAGAGATCAACAGGGGTAGTGTATGACAGAAGAATGCCAAAGAAGCTGAAAAGTAAGGTGTACAAAATAGTGGTGAGACCAATACTTCTGTATGGCGCTGAAACCTAGGCAGTTTAGGCAACGCAGCTAAGGGAGGTAGATGTGATGGAGATGAAGTGTCTGAAACAGGCTGCAGATAGTGGGATGGATGAAGAAATGATGACATCAGAGCAGAAGCCAGAAGAACTCCGTTGTAGAGAATGTCAAAGAGAATAGATTACAGTGGTTTGGGCACATGCAGGAAAAGCAGAAGACAGTTTTGTGAAGATTTGCGAATGAGAGAAAGATGAAGTGATGGCATCAAGCCAAGAGATGGGTAACTTGCATTAGAGAAGACCTGCTACAAGCAGTTATAACTGTTGCAGAAGGTAAGAGAGTAGCGCTAACTCGAGGGAAAGATCATGACAGGTTAATGCTGATTATGAAGATTTGTCATAAAGATTTGGGATTTGTATTTTGAAGTTCCTGATGACTTAAGTGTTTGTTACAGTTACCCAAAGTACAGAATTCAGATCTTTATCTCATCCACTTTCTGGAATGCATTACACTAAATTTTGGAGAAAAGTGCAGTCTTAAAATGAGTTGTCACAGAGAGGAAGTTCTTGACTGCATGTTATCAACCCTGCTTTTGAGTGGTGTGTCAGATGGCTTACAGATGCGAGGATACTGAGCAGCTTTTACCCCTGGGCTCTTTCTCTTTAGGGGAAGGTGTTTGGCTGTTTCTTGCCTGGCTTCAGCCCCTCTCCCCCAATTAGAGAATGGGAGCTGTAGTAGTCCTAGAGAATGGGAGGTGCTAGTATTGCAGCTAAACTGGACAGTACACTGATTAAATTGATACTGAATTTAGGGGATAGTAGAAGATAGGCCGGGGGGGGGCATCCACTGCTGTCATAATTACATCGTACCAGTATACCTTTATCTCCCTTTCACCTTGATCTGAAGACTGAGGGGGGGCACAGAATTGTATAGGTTAGTGGCAATAGTGACAAATAGGGTGAAAAATAATCTGATGTTGTCGATCTTCATTCATTCTTGACTGTTGCGTCTCTGTTCTGAACCTCAGAACCGACTCGGCAGTTATATCAAGCTCCCACCAGCCAGAAACTCTCAAGCCAAGGATACCCATAATGCCTCTCTTCCCTTCCCCTCAGATCTCATTTGCAGCATAGAAAATTGGACTTGTCAACCGTGCTCTCAGCTAAGTGCTACATTTTTTTATATATATTTCTAGTCCTCTTTAATTCTTTAATTGTAGTCTCTCCTTGATAGTTGTTGTTCTGTGTTTTTTGATGTGATCGAGACATATTACCTTCTTCCTTACTTTGTCGGTAGAATCTTATTTACCATCATTGGTATAGGCTCCTCCATTCCCTCTTATCTCTGGTAAATTCTTAAATACCATCGCTGGTATTCCCTTTCTCTTCTCTCTTTTTTTTCCCCCTTTTACCCTTTTTACAGGCATGTTTTCTATCTACCATTGTTGGTACAGTAAAAAAAAAAAAAATCTGTACCCTGTATTTTCAGTTAGTTCCATTAGTGTGCGTGTGTGAGTTTTGTGTCTGGGCACGTGCCCTCTTGTAGTTTTGAAAGATGGTTGAGAAACAGAAAGGAATCACAGGGTTCAAGCAATGTGAGGAATGTGACAGGAAGATGCACAACTCAGATGGGCATCTTTCTTGTGTTTATTGCTTGGGGGTGCCACATTTGGAAATACAACCACCATGTGAACTCTGCAAGGGTTTCAGTGCTCAAACCCTTGCAAGAGAGGCTCCACAAACTTATCCTCAAAGGGCTGCTAAAATGCCCTTTTGGCGAGGCTTTGTCTGAGGTGGAGACATCCAAGTCTCCCAAAAAAGAGTAAATTACTGGAATCAAAATCTACTAAGGACCAGGTGCTGACTCCTCCCTTGGAACTGAGGCCCAAGATACCAAAATTGACACCAACTACTACTTTTCTGACACCAAAGCCTGTCACATCTCCCATGGTGCAGAAGACTGCTGAAACTAGAAAAATTCCTACAGCACCGACTTTATCATCGGTGCCAATGATCCTCTCAAAACCAACAATAGTTTCCCCTAGCATACTGGTTACTTCCTCCCCTGCAAAGCAAGTTAATGGTCAACCGACCACAGTGTCAAAGGTCAAGAGTATACCGAGGACTAGGTACTCCCCATCTATAGACCCCTTCTTGGGTAACCAATTAAGCCTATTCATTGAAAGACTGGAATCGCCCTCGAGGATGTCTATCCGTTCCACTAGGAGCCTTTCAGAGCTTGATGTAGTCAGATTAGTGGATAAGCTCTTGGTGGCCAGAGGTCTCCCTGCCCCATCTAGGACCTCTCTCCCAGCTCTCCTCAGAGCTGAGGTTTACTCTCCAGGGACTCCCACTTGTCTTCCTCCTTCAACCTCTCTGCAGGTCTTGGAGCCCTCGACTTCGACATTCCCGGTGACTACTTCGGTGCCAATGGTGGACCTCACCTTGGTTCTGGAGCGACTGTATGGTCAGCTGCTCTGTTGGAGCCAGCCCTCCCATGGGACTGTGACTTGGCTGCCGGTGCCAGGATCCCTGGATTGGCTCTGATTTTTTCCATGGCGCCATGTATGGTTCCTGATGCTCTTCTAGTTTATAGTCCTCTCGTGGCTCCTATTCTGGAGGTGGGCTCAGGTGTGACTCCAGTTTTGAGGTTGTCTTTCTTGGTTCCAGGCTCCCATCCCTCTTTGGGCGGGCCTGCCTTCCAGATTATGGAGAGAGCCCTGGCCTCTGCAGGCTCACAACTGGCACCATCCCTGTCGGAGTGTCACATCTATATAACCCCTGGCTCACAGCTATCAAAATCTGCTACACTGGGACAGTGGGCACAAAAGCAACAAGACACCCTGTTGGAGGGTCCCCACACTTTGGAGTCCTCCTCAGATCTTCCCCCTGAAGAACCACCATGTAAGAGAACATGCAAGAGGAAGCACCTGGATTCTCCAGAAGAATCAGCAATGAAGGATACAGATTTCGATGAGGGGAAGGGTCCCCTCGATCACTTCCTGAAGATGAGTCCTTCAGAGACATCCTGGAAATTTTAAAACAGAGCGGTGATTAGAAGCCCACAAACCCATCCTCTGAGGAATCTGTTTTCTTGCAGGCTTTTCATGCCCACCCTTCTACTTCTTGGGTGACCCCACCTGCTAATGAACTGGTCAAACTCATTGTGCAGCATGCGTGGAAGGCCCCTGATATTATAGAGCCAATTCCCTGGAGATCGGACAAAATTATTTCCATGCCCGAGGCTAAACCTCATTGGTCAAAAGTTCTAGCAGTAGATGCCATGGTGGTCGGGGCTGCCACAAAGAAGGAAATCTCTGAGGAGAGTCCAACTGTCCATCCTCCTGACCAAGAGTTCAGGACAATGGACAGATTTGAAAGTAGGTCTTTGCTTCATCGACCCTCGCCATATGGTCCTTGAATTTTTGGCACATTTTACACAACTCCAAAGGGATCTGATAACCGAGCTTTCAGAAACCTTAGCAGGAGCAGTGTCTTATGAGGTCCGTGATAAGGTTGCCTCTCAGCTTGCCACCTAGAGTCCATTTCCAACTTGTCCATGTGGCTTATTGCACATACAGCCAAAGTGACTCCAGGGCAGCAGGTACAGGTGTTGCCATTAGCCGTCACGCCTGGATGTGCTTGTGTGACTTTGCTGACCCCTTCACATCTTTTTTTTTTTTTTATCAGCACTCCTGTTGATGCTTCGTCCCTTTTTGGCCCAAAAGTCAGAGGCATATTAGCCAGGTGTGAGAAGGATGGAAAGACCCCTTTTCCTGTGGGCGTGCATTTTTCCACTCCTCAATGACCTTATTTCAGGAATCGGACAACAGGAGTGGAAAGATGTGGTTCACAAAGTCCCAAGGGCCTTTTCATGACACACGTGGTAAGTATTCCTCCAGGGGCAGAGGGGGGACTCTTCTGGAAGACTCCCCTCCTGTGGCAGAGGGGGCCTGCGTAACCAGGGTGTCTGGGATTCTTTCTCTGGGCAACCCTATCAGCACTCCTGAGTAGCAGCCCAATTGCTTACCTCTGGTGGCAGTCGGGGGAAGGTTTTCTCTGCACCATGCAGCCTGGCACACAGTAACATGAGATTCTTGGGTGCAGACAGTAATTACCAGAGGTTACCATACCTCCTTCAGTCTTTATCTCAGGCCACAAAGATGAATCCCCGATGTTCCACCCAGTCAGCGGGATATAGCAGCACTCAAAATCCAAAAGCTGCTTCAAAAAAAGAGTCATCTACAGTCCCACCAGACCAAATAGGATCTGGATTTTACTCAAGATTCTTTTTAGTGCCAAAAAACACAGGGGATTGAAAGCCAATCTTAGACCTCAGTGTACTGAACAAGTTTGTTCAACAGGCATAATTCTGGATGGTCATGGTTCAGTCTATCCTTCCGTTTCTGGAGAAAGATGATTGGATGTGCTCCATAGATTTCAGGATGCATAATACGTCATAAAAATGGACAAATGCTCCAGATGATACCTCCGCTTCTGGCTAGGAGCCAGTCATTACCAATTTCAAGCATTGCCTTTTGGTCTCACCACAGCCCCCAGAGTGTTTACCAAATGCATGGCAGTAGTAGCAGCTCACTTAAGGCTACAGGGATTCCATGTGTTTCCATATTTAGACGACTGGCTCCTCACTGCCCCCACCAGGCATCTGCTGCTTTCCGCCTTGGACTCTGTTCAAAGGCTTGCAGAGCTCTTAGGCATCTCAATCAACAGGGAAAAGTCAAAGCTATCCCCCACACAGGACATGCAATTCATCGGAGCAAGACTAAACACAAGATCTTGCATGGCTGCTCTTCTTCACAGACTGGAAAGATTGAGGTTACAACTACAACTGATACTCTGTCAAGACAAAGTTCCGGCCTGTCAAGTCTTACAGCTCCTTGGGTCAATGGCAACAGCAATCATCTTAGTTCTTCTGGCGAGATACTACATGAGGTTACTTCAATGGCTTCTGGTGTAACAGTGGTCAGTGTTAACTCATCTAATGTCTCACCCAATCCGAATAACCAACCGCTGCAAGCAGGACTTGTATTGGTGGATGAAGCCAGAAGACAAGTTATGGAGCCGTCCCTTTTCCCCCTATTAGCCCAAGGCCGTAGTGACCACAGACACATCCCTGATAGGGTTGGGGGGGTATTTTCAGGGAAGGACAGTCCAAGGTGCTTGGTCCCCTACAGAGGCCAGTTTGTATATCAGTGTCCTAGAACTGTGGGCAGTGCTCGTAGCGTTACAAACATTCCAATCTGATCTCCCTTCAGGAGCAATTGCTGTTCAGACAGCAGTCAGAAATGTCGGTAGTCTGGTACATCAACAAACAGGGGGGAACCAGATCCTACCCTCTTTGTAAGGAAGCCCTAAGAGTTTGGTAATGGGCGATCACCTCCAACTGCTTTTTGATAGCAACGCACATGCTGGGGAACTCCAACATGATTGCGGACAAACTGAGTAGATGTATTCAACTGCCTCACGAGTGGTCTCTCAATCTCAGTGTTGCGGCGAAGATTTTTTATCGATGGGGTCTGCTTTGCTGCGATCTGTTTGCCTCTCCCAAGAACCACAAATACAGCAGCTACTTTGCCCTGGTCTCCCATGAGAGATGCTCTTCTCCACAATGGGCTCCCAGGACTTCTTTATGCCTTTCCACCAATTCCCCAATTTCTGAAGAAAGCGCAACAGTTGAGAAGCAAAGTATACTCATTGCACCTTATTGGCCCCGTCAAGTCTGCTTTCCCTTTCTCTGGCCTCATTTAATTCACCATCCGTCAATTCTGGGTCCAACCCCAGATCTGTTGTTTCATCCACAGGGCCTGGTCCACCCCATCCTACAAAATCTCAAACTGACAGCTTCATTTCTCCACTTCCAGTAATTGTCAGGCGAAATAACTTATCTTTCTCAGTACAAAAGATACTTCTGACTTCTCTAAAACCATCCATCAGAAAATTTTATCTTAGCAAATGGAAGAGCTTTCCTTATTGGTCTGATGTAAAGGGTATTGATCCTTTTTCAGCTTCGATCAACAAGGTCTTGGAATATTTATCCACCTTATTCCAATTGGGAGGCTCTGCTTCTACTATTAGAGTCCATTTAGCTGCCATTTCAAATTTCCATAATGGTTTTGATGACATTTCCTTGATGTCCCACCATCTCTGCAAAACCTTTCTTAAGGGCACTTTACATTGAAACCGCCTTTCAAAGAATGCAATGCACCTTGGAATTTAACGCTGGTCTTACAAAGTTTGATCCATCAGTCTTTCGAGCCCACAGCCATCAGCAATATCATATTTTTATCTTCGGAAAACTCTATTTGTGGTAGCTATCACCTCAGCCAAGAGAATATCAGAATTGCAGGCTCAGTGTGTAAAATACCCCTATATCATTTTTCACAAGGAGAAAGTATCACTCAGAACTAATCCCTCCTTTTTGCCTAAAGTAATGTCATATTTCAATATTAATCAGTCTATAGATCTACCAGATGTTCTTCGTGTTTCACTGTTGCAGTCATCACATTTGGGTTATCCCTGCCAGGTTAGCCCTCGGCCGGCCCGAATACCAGAGACTTAATATTTCTGTGTCGGTTGCTGTCGCTTGAGGACTGATGTCAGGTCGTCAGTGGTATAAAGAAAGGCAGCTGATGCCATTACATCAGTCTTTCTTGCCATGGAGCCTGAAGCAGAAGCAGTTCGCACAAGTGCCAGTCAACCGCTACCTGAGTTTTTGTTTCCGAATTGAAATTGAAGTCTTCTAAAGCTAAGCACCCCATTGGGGATCCTTTTTTCTTGCACTAACCAATGTCAGAAAAAGTTAACAATTGTCTCGCCTGTGGAAAGCAAATACCACACAGAGACTTCCACTCTTACTGCGTCACTTGTCTAGGCTCAGACCACGATGTCCCCCGTTGTCACTTCTGTGCTTTGTTTAATGCCAGAGCTATTCATCGTCCGGCCCTTATTGTAGCCAGATAGTTTTGTTTACAGCCCTCGAATTCCGATATGACTTCGGTAAGCCATCCGACAGCAGTTCTTCAGAAAAGACGTAACGATAAAGACAGAGACAGACCACACAGGTCCAAACCTTCTGATGACACTTCCATTAAGCTAATTGCCAGTCCTCCGGTACTCAGTGAGGCACTTTCGCAGTCCCTGATGCCTGCTTCAGTTGATTTGCAGGCCGCTACTGAGACCCTTTCGAGTCCAGTATGCCACAGAACTCTTATTTGTCTAAGGATCCTGCGGTCGTCTCTACCTTGGATGGGTCCGAAGCCACTGAGCAGACTCCGGGAGCTTGTGAGGAGGATCTTCGCACCTCCGAATCTTGACACAAACTGATGTCTTCTTTCACGACTACCGTTCTTTCAAAAACAACCAAGTTCCTTAGGCCCAGGGTTCGAACCACACCCAAGAAATCGACTACCTGCTCTCAGGCGCCTGCAACCTTGCCTCAGTCTCAAATGCTTAAAATGGTGGAAGACCTTATCATGCTGCTCAGGGGAAGCCAAGCTATCCCCTCAAAAAGGAAAAGAGATGGGGCGTGGCCAAGGATGAACACAGGATAGCAGCAGATTTCTTCAGCTCCACCAATTTCATTACACTGACAGGAATTAATTACTTAAAAAATTAATTTTTGAAGTAATTTTCTTTCTAAATACGTTTGTTTTATATAGTTCTTGAACTATATCTAAAACAGAAAGGAAATCTTAACAATATTCCTGTCAGAAATCACTGTGGAAATTTTCCTGTCAGTTTATCAGTCTGAAATGAGTTCCAGTAAGACAAATTCTCAAGACTCCAGCATCAAGAAAGAACTTCAGTCTCTGATAATTATAATCCAGCAACTTACTGATAAAATGGATAAAATGGATACTAAAATAGACACCTTCATAGAAAGAACTACAAAACAAATAGACCTGTTACATACAGACCTGCAACAACAGAAGAACCAGATGACAGGCATAGAAGAAGCTGTGAATGACATGGAAAATAGAACCCAAGAAGAGGAAATCAACATTGAGTTTCTGCTGAAACAAAATACACATTTACAAACAAAGCTGGATGACCTGGAAAATAGATCTAGGCGCAATAACATTAGGATTTTTGGACTGCCAGAAAATATTGAAGGTAACAATATTACTTCTTTTTTAACAACTTGGCTCCCTAAAACTTTAGACTTACCAGAAGCATTCTCTTTTGGTATCGAAAGAGCACATAGATCTATAGCTAATACTAACTCTAACAAAAAATATCCTAGATCAGTTATAGTTAGATTTCTATCATCTTTTGATAAAGAGATGGTTCTTAAATCTGCTTGGGCTAAAGCTCCTTGTTAAGATTAATGAGACAACTGTGCGTTTTGACAATGACTATTCTTCCATGGTAATAGCTAAAAGAAAAGTTTTTCTGCCACTAATAAGGGAGCTTAAAAAGCACAGTTTAAAACATACCTTCTGTTTCCTGCCAAGCTTAAAATCTTCCTTCCTGATGGTCCTAAGGTTTTCGATGATTTAGACTCTGCTTTACTGTTTGTCAAAGAAAAAAGGATTTTGGATAAAATAGAAGAAATGGAATGGGCTAGTTCTTCATTAAAGAGATTGGCAACTGAAGCTTCGTGGAAGACTTCAGAGAAGAAGAAGAGACTAAAAACAAATGATTTGTTATATGTTTTTTCTCTCTCATCATTTTAGTTCATTATTAATCTTTTGAATATAGTTCCTGCATTTCCAGAAAGCCACAAATATTTTGGAAAAGATTTAATCAAAGTTATTCTCTATGTGCAAAGAAATGTTTTGTTTCATAACCAGTCAAAATACCTGAAGATTTAATGGCAAGTTGTGATTCAATTTGTTTCTCTTTCTGAAAAGAAGTAAGGTTAGTAATTTGATACATTTTTATCTTTACCTTTTTTTTCCTTCTCCTTTTATTATTTTCTTTGTTTAAACAATGACATTCTATTTAGATTATGTAGTGGGTAAAGGGTGGGGGAGGGCAGGGTGAGAACAGTAATGAAAATATCATTAATAGAATAATAACATATTTATTCCTTGTAAAAGTTTTTATAAGTTCTTCAAATGCTATTTCTAATTATATTTTCTTGATTATACTGCTTATGCCTGTTTGTAAATAATCTGTTATGCTTTAACTAATAATAATCAGAACTAAATAAGAGTAAATAATATGTTTTATTTTTAACTCTATTAATATAAACAGTAAGTAACATTCCATTGTATATACTTCTTACAGCTTTCTCTTACATTTTTTTATTTCTGCCTCACTCCCTTTTATTTTCTACTCTCTTTTTCTTTTCTTTATTAATATATAAAAATGCTTTTGATTGTGTGGGCACAGTGAATAATAGGATTTGTATGAAAATTGAGTTGGGAGAAGAATGTTGAGTTTTATTGCTTGTTGGTAATTTTGGGCTTAATTTCACTTACATAGAGGCTGTAATGATCTGTGGAATACATTGTGAAGGTTTTGTCATGTTTAGATGCATTTACACTGCTAAATGAATGTTTGTCACTAGTTTTTAATAAGTTTCCCGCCAAAATGTTAAGAGAGACAATCTGAGATGTGGGCTGTCTCATGCACAGTGTTCATGAGTTACTTCAGAAGCTTCAGCTCACAGAATTCTCACAGAGAAACTGAAAGCAGTTAGTATAACCTTTGACATAGTTATCACACTGACACACCACAGATTCGGAAAATACTCTATTCATAAAATATGTCAGTTATAATGTTTTGTTTCATAACCAGTCAAAATATCTGAAGATTTAATGGCAAGCTATGATTCAATTTGTTTCTCTTTCTGAAAAGAAGTAAGAGGCTGTAATGGTCTGTGGAATACATTGTGAAGGTTTTGTCATGTTTACATGCATTTACACTACTAAATGAATGTTTGTCACTAGTTTTAATAAGTTTCCGCCAAAATGTTAAGAGAGACAATCTGAGATGTGGGCTGTCTCATGCACAGTGTCCATGAACTACTTCAAAAGCTTCAACTCACAGAATTCTCACAGAGAAACTGAAAGCAGTTAGTATAACCTTTGACATAGTTATCACACTGACACACCACAGATTCAGGAAAAATACTCTATTCATAAAATATGCCAGTTATAATGAGTCTAAATGATGTAGTTTCTTGTAGTAAGTAAATGTCTTATTTTAGAAGGCATAGAAAATGAAACATTTATTTAAATGTTTTTGAAAATCTACTTAACAGCAGCATAATAATCTGTGTTAAAAATTTGTGTTCCAAACACATACTTTACTATAACTCATTTAATTCATCTGATTGACAAGCATAAATAATCTTATAACTCTATTCTGGAAGAAATGTCATGTGATATATTTTAAAGCAGTAGGTTAGCATGATTGTAAAATCTGGTTACTAAAATGTGTTTGCTGTGCATTATTTTGTATAAAGCAGACAGATTTATTCTAGGGACAGCAAGTAAGATAGTGCTCAACAAAGACACAACTCAGTGAGATCAGATATATATATATATATATATATGTGTGTGTGTGTGTGTGTGTGTGTGTGTGTGTGTGTGTGTGTATGTATGTGTATGTGTGTGTGTGTGTGATGGCTTTTTTTTTTTTATATAATAATGCAAGTGTTTCTGAGAATCTGCATAACTATCCAATATGATTTATAATAATTTCTATGAATACAATATTTTACTCTATTGACAAAATGAATGTTTGCCACAAGTTTTAATAAGTGTCCCGCCAAAATGTTAAGGGAGACAATCTGGGATGTGGGCTGTCTCATGCACAGTGTCCATGAACTACTTCAAAAGCTTCAACTCACAGAATTCTCACAGAGAAACTGAAAGCAGTTAGTATAACCTCTGACCTAGTTATCATACTGACACACCACAGATTCAGGAAAAATACTCTATTCATAAAATGTCAGTTATAATGAGTTTAAATGATGTAGTTTCTTGTAGTAAGTAAATGTCTTATTTTAGAAGGCATAGAAAATGAAACATTTATTTAAATGTTTTGAAAATCTACTTAGCAGCATAATAATCTGTGTTAAAAACTTCTGTTCCAAACATATACTTTATTATAATTCATTTAATTCATCTGATTGACAAGCATAAACAATTTTATAATTCTATTCTGGAAGAAATGTCATGTGATATATTTTAAAGCAGTAGGTTAGCATGATTGTAAAATCTGGTTACTAAAATGTGTTTGCTGTGCATTATTTTCTATAAAGCAGACAGATTTATTCTAGGGACAGCAAGTAGGATAGTGCTCAACAAGGACATAACTCAGTGAGATCAGATATATATATATATATATATATATATATATATATATATATATATGTGTGTGTGTGTGTGTGTGTATGTGTATGTGTGTGTGTATGTATGTGTGTGTGTGTCTGTGTGTATGTGTGTGATGGCTTTTTTTTTAATAATGCAAGTGTTTCTGAGAATTTGCATAACTATGCAATATGATTTATAATAATTTTTATGAATACAATATTTTACTCTATTGACAATAATGAGTTTAAGTAAATGCTCATATACAAACAATTCAAGATTTTTTTTTTTTGGAAGCTGTTAATAGTATTCACGTGACAGAAAATAGATGCATCTTAATATATGTAATGTCTGAATCATATTAGCCAAAGTTTTTGATTTAAATGAATGTTAGAACCTAATTTTCTCTCCTCTTGATTTCTAACATCAAGATTATTTGAATGCTATTTGAATACAAGTGTTATATATTACATAGATCTATATAGTAGTATGAACAGTTTTTAAGAAAAAAAAAAGTTTATTTTAGTTTATATGATGCTGTTTTACCAAATGTGTAGTTTTGTCTTGATAGATAATTGAATTGAAAACTGTTAACCTCAGTTAAATATAACTAGTATTAAATTGATAAGGTGGTAGCTGAGGTACTGCTGCTTAGGGTAGGGGGTTAACTTGAGTAGTAAATACTACTCTAAGTTGGAGTTTTCAACTCCAGGCTGGATGCAAGGTTTAATCCTTACATTATTTTCACTTGTTCATTGTTATATGTATATAGTTTTGACATCCACAATATATTTTGTATACTCATTGTCACTACAAATAAAATTGAATCCTATACAAAATCCCATAAGAGATTTAATAAATACAGCTATATTTAAAGGTACACCTAAAAGAGGAGATGTAACATTATTTATCTTGTTATTTGTTATTTCGATCATAAGATTCTTGAGTTTTAAAAATGCCAAATGACATCTTTAAAAGGAATTTCTTTAAACATTAATGGATTGAATAATCCGTGTAAAAGGGCAAGCCTAATAAGATACATTAATTTACACAAGGCCAATCTAGTCTTCCTGCAAGAAACCCATCTCTTGAAAAAAGATATTGATAAACTAGCCACTAATAAGTATACAGTATTGGTTAGTTCAGAGCACACTCAGAAAAAAAGAGGAGTGGCTATTTTATGGAATAAAAGTATGCCCATTCCTAAAACCATTAAGTCTTTTCAGGATGACAAAGGAATGTTTTGTATGGTTACAATACAAATTAATGGGAAGACTTACACTTTAATTAATGTATATTGGATACCTGAAATTGGTATTAATACAGTGAAACATCATCTTGATAAGATCATATCATTCTCTATAGGGGATATTATTTTAGCTGGTGATTTTAATTGTATACTACATGAAAGTGATACTACCACTATAAGGAAAAGAAGAATTACATCTAATGCAAAACATTTAAATGATTTTGCTAATTCTTATCATTTGAATGATATTAATAATCAGATAGATTCAAAATCATTACCATACACCTTTTTTTCTAACAGATACAAAACTTATTCAAAAATAGATAGGGTCTTTATTTCTAACCAGATGGTAACAGATTTAATTAATTCCAAAATCATTTCATGTCCTATATCTGATCATAACTCAATTGTTTTCGAATTCATGATAAAAAATACTCATAATGTTCAGATCAGAAGGATACCAGCATACTTAACTCAGCTAAAAGACTATAAAGAATATATACTTTCAGAAGTACAACATTTTCTAGACATAAATAATACTCCTGAAGTCTCCATTGTCTATGTTTGGGATGCCTTAAAATCATATCTATATGGACAAAGTATCAGATGGTATAATAATAAAAGGAAATATTGGGATAAGGAATTGTTAGATATTCAAAGTAAATTAGACTCTTATAAACATAATAATAAAGAAAATATTATGGACAAGAAAGTTATTGAAGAAATAAACAAACTAAATGAGAAATACAAAGAAATTTTAACTCATAAAGTTAAAATAACTTTAGAGAAATACAAGTTTTTGTCTTATTCAATAAGCCCCAAATACTTACATAGACTTAAAAATAAAACAAAAGATTGAATAAACAAAACCATATCAAAGAAATCTTTTCTCTAAGGAAAAAGAAGAATGTTTCTAGTATACCAGAAATACTGGATGAATTTAGAAATCACTTTCACAAGATTAACCATAACAACATTAACATGGAACCTAAAGATAAAATAAAGGAGTTTATAACCACAAACATGAATAAAAGCAATAAACAACAGATTAAACTATTGGACAAGAGTATTTCATATACAGAAGTTATTACACAAATAAATAAGCTTAAATCAAACAAAGCACCGGGTAACGATGGTATTATACCAGAGATATATAAAATCCTTTCTAAAACTACATATTCATTAATACATAAGGTTTTTATTTTGGCCCAAACTGAGTTAATAACCCCCCCATCTTGGCAATATACATTTATTTCACCAATTTTAAAACCTAATAAAGATCCAACTAGATGTTCTTCATATCGACCCATCTTATTACTTAATGTTGATTATAAAATGTTTATGAGTATTTTTGCTGATAGATTGAAGACAATCATCCCCGGCATTATAGATATAGATCAGATGGGCTTCATTGTAAATAGAAATACTTTTGATAATATAAGAAGAACTTTAACATTAATTGATTTTGCAAATAGGAAAAAGAAAGATTTAACACTTATTAGTCTTGATATAGGTTCAGCATTTGATTCAGTAAGTTGGGACTATCTGTTTACCTTACTGAAATGCACAAACTTCTCTGATGCATTTGTAAATTTAATTGAGCATTTATACAAAGGAACGCTGGCTTATATTAAGGTAGGAACATATGTTTCACAAAAATACCCATTCTTAAAGGTACAAAGCAAGGATGTCCACTTTCTCCACTATTATTCACTTTAGTAATGGAGCCTTGGGCTAATTTGATTAGAAACAATACTGACATAGAGGGTTTTGAAATAGACGAAAATACAACATCAAAAATTCAACTTTTTGCAGATGATGTTCTAATTACATCAGCAGGATCTAATTCTTCTGTGCAGTCTTTATTTGATAAAATGATGAATTTTAAAAGTATTTCTGGTTTAATATTCAATGAAGAAAAACTAAAATACTACCTATATATACATGAAAAAATATTCTCATTAGTGATTTTACTAAATATGTACCCAATTCAGGTCAGATAACTTATTTAGGTATAATACTATCTAAAGATATTAAATCTATTATATATAATAACTATAATACCTGTTTTCTTAATATACAAAATCTTTTACTACCTGGAATAATATGTTTTTACTATGGAGGAGAGACTTACAATTATTAAAATGATAATATTCCCCAAGATTTTATACTTAATACAATCAATAATACTTTCACCTACAAAAATAATTATCAAGAAACTGAATACACTAATGTTAAATTTCTTATGGGCACCTAATAGACCTAGGATTGCATTAAAGAAACATACTAATAGCTGGTCTCAAGGGGTATTTCTTTTCCAGACTTTAATTTATATATTATCTCTTCTATTATAAAAGTTATTACTTTATTAATAGATCAGTCATATATCGCAAAATGGAAAGATTATTGGGAGCTAATTAGTATGCACTTCATGAAAATCTCCTTAACACATAAAAATATGATTGTAAATAACTCCATGTTGTGGTTGCTAAAGGAATTTTGTACTTCACCTATTACACCTAAACATATGGTTTGTTACCCATTAAATATTATTATTAGTTATCGTAACTTTATATTCATGCACCCTAAGTATAGGGAATGGAATTTTATTGTATTCCCTATAATGTATACTCAGGGTATGCTTATGTCATCTACTTCTGAAGGAGCTCATTTAGCTATAGATAATGAACTAAAGTACTGGTATCAGCTGATATCTGATAATAAAGTTAAAAATCTAGATTTCTTAAAACAAGAATTTGATCTAAGAGAAACTTGCTGGTTAGAGGTTCAGATCTTTAGACAACATCTCATTGATAGAATAGATCTAATGTCTATAACAGTTAAAGAATCTATTCCAAAACTGATTGATTACTTGATATTAAATTTACAGCATAAAGTTTCTGATAAAAGTAAACTTTCATATATACATAAAATTATCAGACAAGAAACTTTTTACAGTGTAGATTCATACTGGAATTATTTCACCTCTATTAATGGGGACCCACCAACTCAACAAGATAAACAATATATATTGGAATCTGCTTATAGAACTACATCTTCCATTGTCTGGAGACTTTATACATGGAAATTTTTACATAGATCTTTTTATACACCTTTGATGATGAATAAAATAAATAATAAAGATAATCTATGTAAGAGATGTAATGTAGAAATTAATGCTGACTGGGCTCATATGTTTTATGACTGTATGAAGTTGAAAGAATACTGGAAGTCAATTAATGAATTTTGCAGGCTCTTTTTACAGATAATTTCATTATTTCTAAGTCTCTTATATTATTCAACACACCTGTACCTCAATGTGTTAAAAGATTAAGCTTCCCTTGTTATGGTCTATCCTAGCAGTGGCCAGGAAAATAATAACTAGAAATTGGATTTCAGATACACCTCCTTCGTTCAATGAATTTAAAAATGTTATGAATATAATGTGCCATATGGAAATAAGCACAATTAGAATGAGAACAACTAGAAAAACATCATATTATATTGTATGGGATAATTTACAAAATTTGTTAAAAAAATTCTAATTTCAATAGCACGGTATTTTAGTTTAATTAATTGATCTGATTGTAGTGGATGTCTTTGTAAATACTTTAGTTGTTTTGTTGAATATTATAATAATACCTATTTTTAATTACTTGTATAAAATTGTTATGATATTTCCCTTATATGTTAAAACAATAAACCTGTTTTGAAGAAAAAAAAAAAGGAAAAGAGATCTGTCCCCAGTAGTTTTGTCTGAACAAGAGTCAGATGAATCTGATGCATCTGACTATGAAGACATGCAACTCCTCTCCACTTATGAGGATTCTGATGCAGAGGAATCCATTCCTTCAGACTCTCCCCCAGAGGATTTTTCCTTTGTGGAAATCGTGCATATCTTAAAGGGAGCATTTCCAATGGGAGAGTCAGGACTACCCTCAGTCTAAAAAGAGACTCGGGGAATTCCTCGACCTTCCGCAACACAGACCCTTGGCCATCCCCCAATCCTGGATGTGGTGGATGATGTTTTCTTTGAATCCAGCTTGACTCCTGATGCCCTACCCCCTGCTTCCAGAAAACCAGACAGGTACTACAGAGTCCCTGATTCGCACAAATATCTTTTTAAAAATCCAACTTCTGACCCCGAGGTCATTTCTCAAGGGCCAAAAGGGATTAAAGCAACCGCTGCTAAGAATCCCACCCCCTCAGACAGGGATTCCCAAGCATTGGACAGATTGGATAAAAAAAGTATACACCTCAGCTACTCTTGCTATCAGGGCACTAAATTGTCAGTTTCATATACTTCAGTATCAGCAACATACCTTGGAACTCCTTAAACAAAAAAAAATGTCTTCCTTTCCTGCTTGGGCAGAATCTAAAGATTTACAAGACTTAATGCATTCTGCAAGTCAGGTAACTAAACACACTTTGCAATGTGGTTTTGATGCCCTAGAAGCTTCTTGCATGGCAGTAATCACTGGATCTGTCATTAGAAGACATGCATGGCTTAAGGAACAACCCCTGCTAGGCCATGTCAAATCTAATTTGTTGGATGCCCCCTTGCACAAAGATAACTTATTTGGCACTAAGGCAAAATAGGTCATAAAAAAGATGGAAGAAAAAGCAAAATCTATGCAAACAGTTAAAGATTTCTTACAGGTCCAGCCCCCTAGGTTCAGCAGGCATTTTCCCTTCAAGCAGTGTTCCTTTCCTGCTCTGAGTAAACAGGCCCAGTGGAAACAGACCCCCCCAGACAGCAGCCCCAGGGAATGCAGAGATCTAAGCAGAGGACTGTCTCCACTTCAAAACCAGGGAGTTCTAAGCCACCCTCTTATGGTAAGAACTCACAATGACTCACCTCCTCCCGACCTCCCCTCTGCCCACCTTCACTTAACCCTAAGAGGAAAACTATCCTTTCACTCAAGCACCTGGGCCACCATTACCAAGGATCATTGGTTTCTGAACATTGTGTCTCAGAGATGCAAATTCTCCTTCCACACCCTTCCACCCCCAAAAGGGTTCCCAGATCTACCACCCAAATCAGTGGGCAGAGGCTCAAAAGCAAATCCATTCCCTGCTCTCTTTGAGGGCAGTAGAGCATGTTCCTGCAGGACAGATAGGCCAAGGCTTCTACTCCAGACTTTTTCTGGTGCCCCAAAAAGAGGGCATCTTGTGCCCCATCCTCAATCTATCCATTCTAAACACCTTCGTGGTGATCCTAAAATTCAAAATGCTCACCCTCCATCAGCTGCTACCCATGCTCTCCAAGGATGCTTGGCTAGCCACCCTGGATCTAAAAGAGGTATACCTCCACATTTCCTATCAGGAAATCATGCAGAAAATATCTCCGCTTCAGGGCAGGATCCCAACACTTTCAGTTCTCTGCGCTTCCCTTTGGCTTATCTACTCTCTCAGAGTTTTCACAAAATGCCTGACTCTGGCCATTGCCTTTTGCAGACAAAGAAATATTCATATTTACCCCTACTTAGATGACTGCCTTATTCAGGCAGACAGTCAGGAAAAGCTGTTCAAGCACCTGGCCTTTGTAAGGAGCCTACTAACCTCCCTAGGTTACACAATCAATGAAAAGAAATCAAAACAGGTGCCCACCCAAAGGATAATCTTCCTGGGAGCAGGTCTGGACACAGCATCCCAGATGGGATACCTTACACCAGAGAAACACATTTTCCTGTCAGCCTACTTCTCTCAACTGGCCACCAGGCCCCAGCATTCTGCAAGGAAAATCCTGCAAGCTGTGGGGTTCATGGCCTCTTGCATACTCCTCATTCCATATGCCAGACTGCATATGAGGAAACTTCAGTGGTACCTAAAGAGCCTTTGGCGTCAACACTCTCAGGACCTGGAAACTCTTCTATCTATAATTCCTTGCATCAGAAAGGAATTTCTTTGGTGGGCAACAGCATGCTCCCACAACAAGGGACTGCCCTTCTCCCCACACCCTGCCACCCAGACCCTCACCACAGATGCATCAGACTATGCTTGGGGTGCACACCTGGATGGCAGGTGCATACAGGGCCGATGGAACCCACAGCAAATCCCCCTGCACATCAATCAAAAAGAAATGATGACTGTGCAGCACGCCTTGATAGCTTTCAAACCCCTTCTCTCTCCAGGGGTTCTCCTGATCAAAACAGACAACACCACTGTGATGTGGTACATCAACAAGCAGGGAGAGACTCACTCCTACCCTCTATGCAGGCTGCACGTGGCCCTTTGGCTCACAGCCTCTTCCATGCAACTACACCTGTTAGCACAATACCTACCAGGCTCTCTCAACTCCCTGGCAGACCAATTAAGGAGAAACCTTTTGGACCCGAGTGGCAGCTCAACAGAAGTACCTTCTTCTTAATAACTCAGAAATGGGGAACTCCGAAGGTCAACTTCTTTGCCTCCCACAAAAACCATCAGCTCAGCAAATTCTGCACCAGGGAGCATCACTGCATGGCTTGGAAAGTGGATGCCCTGTCCTTCCCCTGGGTCAACCTTTCGGTCTATGCCTTTCCTCCCCTACCTCTCATCCCCAGGGTACTGCTCAAAATAAGGGAGGAAAAACCAAGGGCCATTCTTACAACTCCAGACTGGGCCCGGCAGCACTGGTACCCCTTGCTGCGCAACCTGTCCCCGCTGCCTCCATGGCATCTTCCTCAGTTTCCAAACCTCCTAACCCAGAGGGAAGGGGAATTCATGCATCCCCAATTGCAGACACTCAGTTTGGCAGCTTGGCTTATTCCGTAAACCCAAATCAATCTGCCATCCTCAGTAAACAGGTTCTGGGTGTTATCCATGAGGCCAGACGCCCTAGCACCAGAAAGTCTTATGCAGATAAATGGAAAAGATTCTGTTCCTGGATCCAGGCTAAGGGGGCCAATACGGCACAGCCCTCCATCCCTCTCATCCTGGATTACTTAGCTGACATACTACACAGCGGTCTCTCTTTCTCCTCTATAAAAATTCATGCCTCTGCTATTTCTGTTCATTTTCCCACTGAGCAGCCCCTTTTCTCACACCCTTTGATCAAACAGTTCCTCAGAGGGTCTAGCAACGTGAGGCCCCCCCCAGAAGGGCACCAACACCAGTTTGGGACCTTAACTTTGTCTTGGAAAAGCTCACCCTGCCTCCTTTCGAACCAGCTTCTTCTGCAGAGCTAAAATTTCTCTCCTGGAAGACAGCCTTCCTTCTGGCCATCACTTCAGCTGTGGAACCCTTCATCATCTTCCATGCAGACCGGGTATCCCTCAGAACTAATCCATCCTTCATGCCCAAGGTGGTGTCCAATGTGGCTCTCAACCAGTCCACTCATTTGCCCACCTTCTTTCCTGATCCCCAGAATAAGGGGGAAAGGATTCTTCACTCTCTAGATGTGCACAGACAGCTCAGATACTATCTGGACAGGACTAAATCCTTCAGAAAGTCTGATCAATTGCTGGTTAGCTATGCCACAGGGGCAGAAGGCAAAGCCATCTCCAAGCAAACCATTTACAAATGGATAGCACACTGCATCCATTTCTACTACAAACAGCATGGTAAGCCTCCCCCCAAGGGGGTCAGGACACACTCCACCAGAGCAGCCTTCATCTCTGCAGCTTTCCTTAGAGGAGTCCCCACCAGGGACATCCTGGAGGCTGCCACATGGACATCTGTTCACAGTTTTACCAAGCATTACCATCTGCTTCTCATCTCCAAATCCAGGGCAGGGTTTACATCTACAATCTTGCAGGGCATCCTAGCCAGCCCGTAGCTTCATTGACTGCCTCCACCCATTTCCTCAGCTTTGAGAATCTACCCAAATGTGATGCCTGCAACAGTGAAACATGGAGAACATAGTACAGTTGTGTACACCTACCATAAATGTAGATGTTCGAGTGTATTCACTGTTGCAGTGCTGATTTCCGTCCCTCTAGCCCCCTTTTTTCTCTTTCTCCCTTTGTGACGATTTTTCCTTGTTGTTCTCCTTTCCTTACAAGGGGCATATTGGTATTTATTTTCCACTGGTGGGATTCTTCCACCAGAACCTGGCCTCCTGCTTTGGGGGCTCCTGACAGTGTAGGGCAAGAAAAACTGATGTAATGGCATTGGCTGCCTTACTTTATACCACTGATGACCTGACGTCAGTCCTCAAGCAACAGCAGCCGACACGGAAATATTAAGTCTCTGGTATTTGGGCCAGCCGAGGGCTACCCTGGCAGGGATAACCCAAATGTAATGACTGCAACAGTGAATACACTCTAACATCTATATTTATGGTAAGTGTATACAACTGTACTTTTTCTTCCCAAATTTCTCAAACAAGGGAGAATATTGTTTACATTTGTTGCATGTACACAGACAATTACATTTTTACTTGTATAGAACAAAATCTTTTAGAAAATCGGACCAGTTGTTCCTATCCTTTTCGGATCCTAGATTGAGAAAACCAGTTTTGAAAGTTACTCTGTCAAAATGGTTGAGAGATTGCATCACTTTTATTTATAAACAAAATAAGCTGGACTTGTCAACAAAAGTCAGGGCGCATTCTACCAGATCTGTTTCCACTTCAGTAGCCTTTCATTCCAGAGATTCTATGGATGACATATGTGCAGCCGTAGCTTGGGCTACTCCCCATACCTTTATCATGCATTACAAATTGGATACCTTCCCCAGGGGAAGAGCATCCTTTGGCTCTATGGTACTCAGGAATATCCTTCCCTTGGGCCTCCCAGGTCTAAAGTAGCTAGGGACTCTGTCCCAACAGTCAAGAATGAATGAAGATTGACAACATCAGATAAAGAAGTTATGATCTTACCATAACGTTCCATCTCTGTTGTCGATCTTCATTCATTCTTGACATCCCATCCACCTTCCCCCTCCTAAGACTCCTGGAGGTTTGGAACTAGTCCTGGGATCATAGTAAGTTTGTTGCTCAGACAAAGCTTCCATCTTTTTCTACTCTATGGGCAAACTCGATCTAAGGGGAAGAGAGGCATTATGGGTAGCCTTGGCTTGAGAGTTTCTGGCTGGCGCGAGCTTGATATAATGGCCAAGTCGATTCCAAGGGTCGGAACCAAGACCCAGTAGTCAAGAATGAATGAAGATCGACAACACAGATGAAACATTATGGTAAGAACATAACTTCTTTTTTATGCACTTGGTATAAAGCTGAGAATGTCTTAACTGAAATATATGGATGCCTCTTTAATGCAGCTTCTGTTTATAGAGGCAGTCTTGCACAATTTGAGACTCTTACATTTCTGTTTTGGCATTGATCCCTCTTCCTTCATAGCCTGAGACAGAGGTAACCATAAAACAGATCTGAGCTTTATGGTAGAACCCTATGAAAACCATAGGGTGTATACCTTTCTTACATTGTGGTTCACAGCACTGTAACAGGGATAAAGATGATCAAAACTCTGTACCCTGCAGTGCAGATCTTTTATCTCGTCCACTTTCTGAAATGCATTACACTGAAATTTGGAGAAAAGTGCATTCTTAAAATGAGCTGGCACAATCAGAAAGTTCTTAAATGCATATTATCAACTCTGCAGATGTGAATATACTGAGCACCTTTTACTCCTGGGCTCTTTCTGTTGAGGGGAAGATGTGTGTCTGTTTTTTGCTTGGCTTTTGATGTAAAGCCCTCAGATGCCAGTACGTAGTACCTCTGAGTATTGCTTATTCCTCAGCAGTTGTGAGGAGTAAGCAGTATTCAGAGGTACCATGTATTGGCATCTGTCTGAGCTGAATGCCTTCTGGAAATTTCAAACAAATATACCTTATGTATACAGCTTAATTTTGAAATGTTTGTTCTAATTGTTGAATAATTGCATGTATAGTCAGGGCCAGTCTTAGGTAAATTGGCACCCTAGGTGAAAGAATCAGTGATGCTACTCATCCCATCCTGACCTATATGTTGTTGTTGTGTCTTTCGGCTTTTCCTGGTTAGGGGTCGCCACAGCGGAACTCCGGTCCGCTAATGATTGTTAGTTGATTTTTACGTGCCGAGTTACCAGCCCTGACGCACAACCTTCAACGAAGGTATGTCCATTCGTGCATGTCTTCACGCAGAAGACGCTCTAGCTGAGAATCGAACCGGACAGCGTCTTACTGTGAGGTGACAACGCTACCGCAGCACCACTACCGCGGGTCCATCCTATATACATTCAACAAATTACTTTTTTCCCTCCTTTTTCTAACAGTTTGTCTTACGCTTCAGTTCTTTTCCTGCATTTATTTATTCATTCATTCATTCAACATGTCTATGTAAGCAAGACAGCACTAAGAAAACCATGGAGGAAACAACTGCATTAAGCTAGGGGTCTGGGGTCCGCAAGGCTAGCAAAAGCCATGGGAATTCCAGATGATCTGAGATGCATTTTAGAGCTTAAAAAACAAACTTCATCCAGTGATTGCCTGAACAAAAAACATTATTAAAGTAAGAAATTTAGCTTTAATCTTAAACTTTTTTTTTTCTTTTTTTTTCTGTATCCTTTCAGCACATCCTAACTGAGCAAGATTACACTTTTAATAACTTGGGGGGGGGGGGGGATACTAGGTTCCAAGAAGCCATGTGGTTTCTAGATGCTGTGAGATGCATTTCAGAGTTTTTTAAGCAACAGTTTCATCCAGTAGTAACCTGAATAAAAACGATGATTAAGGAAAGAAATTTAGTCTTCAGCTTTGCTTTTCCCTGCATACTTTCAGCACACCCTAACTGATCAAAACTAGTCTGTGATAAGCTGGGTCTGGTGGCTGCTAGGTGCCCAGAAGCCATGATGTTTTAGATGCTTTGAAGTGCATTTTAGAGCTTTTTTCCCCAACCTTTTGATCCAGTGATGGCCTGAACAAAATGTATGGGTACAGAAAAGAAATTTCAATCTTACTTTTTTACTTCAAGGAAGAAATAAGTTGTACCCAAGTTTTTATACTCATATCTGACTAAACACCATTTCACAACTGAGAATACTTGTAGGGGTACATATATCATATCTTGGTGTTGTATCTGCACCCTGTCCCTCACCTCAAAATAGGTTGTCACTTTTTGTGTATCCCCCTCTGATGTTAAATTAGGATTAAAATTAAGTCACAAATGCACAGTCATATTTCAAGCTGCTGTGTCACATTTGCATACAGCATGTTTCCTCACCCCCTAACCCCACAGGACAGCTGCATTCTGTGTACCCTCTGAATGTCAGATTCGGACAAAGCTGAAAAAAAAAAAAGAAAATATAATATATTTGCTGTCAGACATATATAAACAATATGCTTATATAGTCTTCCCCAAAAGATAGCCCACCTGTATATGCATCAGATGTTTGACTGTGAGGAAAATGAAAAAAAAAAATGATTGCAATAATGTTTCAAATGCGTTACTTTTTCAGGCAGTACAGTGCTCCTATACAAGCTATAATGGTTAAGGTGTTTACCTTACAGTCACAAGGTACAGGGCATGATTCTTACATGGGGTAATTGGCTAGGCTTAAAATGGCCCACAAGGGGAGTTGGCCTAGTACTAATCTATGAGCCTGTTTATATATCCATGTCAAGCAGAGTACCTCTTTACCCCTTTATAACCTGGATAACTAGATAGGAAATAGAGAATACATCACTGGGATTCCACCTATGTCCCTGCTGGACATGGGCATCAGGTGCAGATTTGTCTAAACATGGGCTAAACTCTTGGCTAGGCGTATAAGGGCCTCAGGGTAACTTCCTATGATCCTATGAATGGCACTCTGTGCACTCCTCTGAAGTTTGTGGAGAAAGTTAAAGAAATAATAACCACAGTGTTTCCAGCCCAACACAAGACATAGTGCCCTCTGAGGTTTGGGAGGAATGTTAAAAAAAATAATGACATCAGGAGCACCCCGCACAAGTACAGCAACCTTCTGTATGATGTATGATGTCTATGTAATATTATTTCATCTGAACAGTCTACACAAACAAGTTGCCTCACATTAAAGTATTCCAATCCAAGTTGTTTCACATAAATCACAAAGCCAGAAAAATATTGTCAAAACTATCTGGTTGATCACTGCCAGCATTATTGTAAAAACCGGTAATACCACTTTTCTCACTGCACCATTCCCCTCATCACTGCTGCCCACACAAATCACAAAGCCAGAAAAATATTGCCCAAAATATCTGGTTTATCACTGCCCACATCATTGTAAAAATAGTAATAACACAGCTCACTGCACCATTCCCCTCATCCCAACTGCCCACTGAAATCACAAAGCCAGAAATATTGCCCAAAATAGCTGGTTGAACACTTCCAGCGTTACTGTATAGATAGTAATAACATTTCTCAACATGCCAGTCCTCTCATCCCAACTGCCCACAAAAATCAAAAAGCCAGAAATACTATGAAAAATTTCTGGATGATCACCACCAGCATTATTGTAAAAAAGTAGTAGTAATACTTCACACTGTGCCATTCCCCTCATTCCAGCTGCCCACACAAATCACAAAGTCTGACTTATTGCCCAAGATATCTCATTGATCGTTGTCAGCAGTATTGTAAAAACAGAAATAACATGTCCTTCCATATCACTGTTGCAGTATTCCTTACAATATGGATCCCCTGCCAAGGGTAACCAGATGTCTGGCCAGTAAACCAAAGCCTTAGGTTGTAATAGAGATGTCATATGTGACACATATGCTCCTTGCACATGGTGTAGGATATAAAGGTGACATATGGATGAACCATCCTCAAAACTTTGCCACCAGTCTGAACACCATCTTCGATCATCAGTCTGAATGCTTGTTTGTCTGTTGGTTCCATTTTTCAGATAAGTGCCCTTTGGGATTTTTCTACATATCTTCTTTTACTTGCGGTTGTTGGTATGCTGTCCTCTCTCTGAACCAGTAATCAAGGAGCATGAATCCTCACCACTGACACTGGAGAAGGACGTAAACTTGGAACAAAAATAGATACACACACCGTTTCTAGATGTAGCTGTCTGCATCAGGCACAATTACCATTATGAGCACACAGGAAACACTCACTATAGGGTCTGGGTCTCTCTCTCGCTCTAGGTCCCCAATAAGACTCTCCACAGCCATAGAGTTGAGTCCTCAGCCGAGTGCCAAGCCAAGTCCTCCACCACTCTCTCTTTGAAACCAGTTCTTTGTATCGCTGCTCCAAGCAGCTGACACATACATCCTTTGAGATTTGATTTTCACACACACACACACACACACACACACACACACACACACACACACACACACACACACACACACACTTACTAGAGTAAGGTAAGATGAAGTAGGTAAGGGCTTCTTCCTTTTCACGTTACAAAAACAGACTGCTGTGAGACTTCAGTCTCACCTAGTATTAAAACGTCATTTTTTAGTCCTAGATTACAGAATGACATCACATACATCTGGTCATCTGATTTCTGTTTCCCATGCTACCCCCATTGCTAGAAACGGTACCAGAATTTAGCACATATGTGTTACCATACACACAGAGCTTTGATGAGATGTGTTATAGCATCTGGAAGCTATAAAACCATAAAACACTTCCACTGTTCCTACAGGAGCTAATAAACCATTCTCTGGCACAGACCGTCTCTGGCTGCAATAAGAACTGTAAGATACAGTCTTTATGGCCTAAATTAGTATGCCGTGGTGGTGCAGCGGTAGCATTGCTGCCTCACAGCAAGAGGTTCTCCCGTTCAATTCTCGGCTGGAGCTCCTTCTTTGTGGAGTCTGCATGTCTTCCCTGCAGTCGAGTGGCGTTCGAAAGACATGCGTGAATGGGCGTGCCATCGTTGAAGATTGGGCGTCAGGCTGGCACCTCGGCACCATAAAAATCTACTGCCAGTCATTAGTGGACCGGAGTTCTGCTGTGGCGACCCCTAACTGGGAAAAGCCGAAAGAAGAAGAACAACAACTGTTTTTCAAAGTTAGCTGGACTGAGATTAACCCCGTCTCTTCCAGTATTCTCTATTTAAAACATATACATTTAGTCAGTTACAATACAGTCAGGACCCACTGTTGGTACATTTTTAACACAAGCAGCTTTGCAAATGCATTTTTCAATACAAGCATCTGTACAAGTCAGTTTGATAATCAAATGGCATATAATTATTTATTTATTAATTGATTGACATTTGGTGACCAGGAAAGTCCAACTGGGTCAGGAACCCATTTTCAGCAGAGGACCGGGGAGGAAAGCTCCATCAAAACAATAACAAAACAGTAGAGATTATACAATTTTAGCAAACAGTACATGTTCATAATAACAGTTACAGACATTTATAGATAGCAAGTTGAGCAAAATTTGCTTTTTGTTATCTAGGTCACTACAGTGCTGAGTAAACAAACATTCTTTTCTCAGCCTGAATACAGAAGTTAAGTAAAACATATATTCTTTAACCTAGTACAGATTATCACATAGGTGAGAATTACAGTTTAAGGTACAGTATAGCTAGTTAGAATAGCACGATCTGTGGGAGTTATGTACGCAATGTTAAAGTAGAGCAAGGTATCAATTTCAGTAGATGGACTTTATGGTTAATGAGGAAATAGAGAGGGAAAACAGATTATGTGGGTTAGTGATAGAATTAAGGAGGATTAGGAGAAGATGAGAGAAAGATTGAGAGATAGATAAGAGAGTATAATTCGTGATGCTAAGTAAGGAAGGACTGTGTGAGATAAGGAGGAGAGGTAGTAGTCATAGATATTTAGCAAAAATATGAGCGATGGTTTAGTAGGAGAAAAGATTAGTTCAGAAAGAGGGAAGGTGTTTGTGAATGGAATAGGGTGGTGTAAAGGAAAGTAGTTCAAGAAGCAGGTAGGGAGGGATGGTAATCAGAAGATAAATTGGTTACCAAGGTAATATGATAGAAAGATAGTGTTGTGGGGAAAAAAGCAGGGAAATGACAGTGAAAGTCAAGGAGATAGATTTTAAGTGGAAGTCATTATTTAAGAGCATAGGCAGATGTGAGTGTTGAGATAGTGATTTTATTAATGTAAGTTTATAGTTATTAAAGGATTCTATGGAAGTGATGTTAGAAGGCAGGGTGTTCCATAACTTTGCAATGGTGTATGAGCAGAGGCTATGTCCGGCTCTTTTTTAGGTTTGTAGAGATTTACTTGCTGTCTGTTTGTGGAATGGATGATTCGGGCTGGGGTATTGGGCTGGAAGATAGGGTTTAAGGAAGGGCAGCTATAATTCTTTACAAAACTCCAGCTAGCTGTGCTGGCATATGTTACACATCTACTGCCCTACTTCTCCTGGCATAGCTGGCAATATCTCACATCATCACAGTTGGCTTCATGTTATCCAGAAAGGGGAAATGACAGTGTGTGGGGGACAGATTCCCCATAAAGACAGTCATGAGCAGTGTTTGTATTTTTGCTTAGGTGCTTCACACGACCATACATCGTCTCCTATTTGTCAGATGTTTGTCCCAAAGACCTTGAATAGTCATCTCTCCTCTTTAGCCAATTGTCTTGAGAACCAGCATCTTAAATTATTGACTCAGGGTACTTTGGCAGAATCATCCCAGCCTGAAGGGCAGCCATCTGCTAAGAAGACCAAAGAAACTCAGATTCTTCAGCTGTACCGGCTCCACCAGACTTCTCTCTTGAGGCTGGTGAAAGCTTGGAGGATCGCCTGGGTTTTCACTCGGATTCCACTGTTGCAACCATTTCAGAGGCCGGTGTGGCTCCGCACATCTCCATAAGCCTTGCAGATGTCCATTTCATATGTTTAGGAGTAACTGTGGCTGATTGCTTCTGAAGGGCTTCTGAAGGGCCTAGGGGTGTTCCACAAATACTTGTCAGAGAGGAGATTCCTGCCATGCTTATTGAATGTAGGCAGGGGTCTGAGCAACCTAAGATATTTAGGGCTGATGTCCACTTGAAAAAGAAGCAGAAAACTAAGCATATTTCACCTGCTCCTACGGATCCTAAGTGTGAGTGGCAAGATTTCACACAGGGTTTGTTCTGTGCTCTTAAGGCTTTGAAGCCCCCCCCCCCATCTCTGTTCCTGCTGCCCCTTGGTGTTCAGTTCCTCTTAAGAGGCCTAGGGAGTAGGTTTTGTCTGATGATGTTGATTCTAATGAAGAATCCCTGGCCCGTTCTTCTCAGATTTCCCACTCTCCTTTAGACTGATTCTGAAGAAGAGGAATCTGTTAGTCTTGATTCTCCTTTTGAGGAAGCTTCCTTTGGAGAGACAATTTCCCATACAATGGAGTTCTGTAAGTGGAACTGTACTCAGGTCTCAGATGTCTAGTGGAGGTATTATGAACTTCTTCAAATGGAATCTCCCAAGCCCTTTGCTGTCCTTCTTGTTCATGCTGCCTTGTTGGACACTTTTTCTTTAGCTTGCCAGGCTCCTGATTCTCTGCCCTGCTCCTAAAAAACCTAATAGGTTTTATAAGGTGCCTGATGATTGCAAGCTCCTTCTGCTGACTCATCTGATTTTTCTGTTTCTTTTGATAAATCTTCTAAGCTTTTACTTTCTACAATTTTGCTCCCTTCTGGCACGGACAGCAGAACCATGGAGAGATTGGGTAAAAAAAAGTGTATACTGCTGCTACCTTGGCATTTTGAGCTGTAAATTATCAGACCCACAAGACCAGGTATGTTTTGGCTCTTCTCTGTCAAGCTTTTCAGGTTATTTCAGACCTGCCTGACTATGAGGGGAAGAATTCAGCTCTTTCTTTGTTAGGGTCCTCTTCTCAAGTAGCATTGTCTCATTCCATTAAATGCAGTTATGATGCAGCTGATGCCTCTTCTTGGGCTGCAGTCTTTGGTTTTGTATTGAGAAGGTATTCCTGGCTTTGTCTTCAGCCTTTGCCTGATAGTATTAAGGCCAAGCTGATGGATGCTGCCCAAGATAATAAAAGTCTCTTTGGTTTCTCAGCTGCTGAAGTTAAGTCTCTTTAGGAGAAAGATAAATCTGTGCAGGAATTGAAACATTTTTGTTTCCTCTGTTCCCAAATTTCAAAAGAACTATCCTAATAATTCTGCCTTTGTTCGCAGGCAGACTTGCCCTACTGGGAAGGGTGAAAGTAGTGGTGGAAGGGCTCCTCCTGCTAAGTCTACTCAAACTCCTGTGACTCAGAAGTGTTTTTTTTCAGACAAGACAGGCTGTGTCTGACTGACTTTTTCCCCCACTCCTCAGTCTCATTCCTCTTTCTCTTCATCTTTCCCTGTCATTTCCAAATTAGTTAAGGATCACTCAAGATTCTTGGGTTCTATTCATTATTCGTCAGGAGTATTACATGGTTTGGAAATCCCTTCTCCCTTTTTTGGGCATTCCTCAACCTCTTCAGGAACAGTTGACCTTTTTTTCCAGATATTCTTTGGAGCCTTTTGTCTCAAGGAACAATTTAAGCAGTTTAGTGTTTCAAAAGGGGAAGAGATTTTACTTTAGAATATTTCTAGTTCCCAGGAAAGAAGGCACATGGAGACCCATTCTGGATCTCTCTCAGCTCAACACCTTTTTGAAGGTTCCCTCCTTTTGAATGTTATTCCTTCACACCTTGTTTCCTTTTCTACTTCCTCAGGCTTTCCTAGTTTTTCTAGATCTTAAGGATGACTATTTACATATCCCTATTCATCCCCTTTTCAGGAAGTTTTTAAGTTTCTCTGTTGCTTCCTTGTGTTTTCATTCTCTGCTTTGCCGTTTGGCCTTTGTACTGCCCCAATGGTCTTCACCAAATGCCTTGCTCCTGTGATTACTTCTTTGCAGGATAAGGGGAATACAGATCTTTCCTTATCTGGACAACCTGCTTATTCAGGCTTCCTCTCCAGAGACTTTGCTTCAGCATCTTCACTTTGTTATTTGTCTCCTGCAGAGCCTAGGGTTTACACTGAACTTCCAAAAATCATTGCTAACTCCTTCTGGGGATCATGTTTTTCTTGAGTGCAGGCTCCAGACTATTCCAGTGCTGACTTCTCTGCCTCCTCCAAAGGCTTTAACTTAGATTGTTTTCTTTCACTCCCTTCTTCCTCTGGTCTCAATTACAGCCAAGGAGTTTCTAAGCTCTCGGGTACATGTCTTCCACCATTCCTCTGCTTCCTGTGGTCAAGCTTCATATGAGAAAGCTCCAGTGGTTCCTAAAGTCAGTCTGGCTTCAGCATTCTCATCCTTTGGATTTTCTGATTCCCTTCTCCCATGCCTCAAATTGGAGCTTCAATGGTGGGTTCATTAATTGTCCCTGAACCCAGGGCTTCCTTTTCATCCTCCAGTACCTGTTCAGGACCTGTTTTTCAGATGCTTCAGATGCGGGGTGGAGTGCCTCTTTTGGTCCTCTGTAAGTTTAATGCCTTTGGTCTCCTTTCCAAAAGAAGGACATCATCATCTTCAAAGAGATGAGAGCTCTTCTTCTGGCTCTTCAGGCCTTTCATTCTCTTTTCCTTCCAGAGCCCCTCAGAATCTTCACAGACAATACCACAGTGATGTGGAACATCAGCAAGCAAGGGGGGAGCAAGGTCTTATCTCTTGTGCAGATTAGCTGTTCAGGTTTTGGATATAGCTATCCAGTCTCAGGTGACTCTCCAGGCGGTTTATATTCTATCAGATCAGAACATTGTGGCAGATTCTGTGAGCAGGTCCATAACACAAACTCACAAGTGGATGCTACAGAGAGATGTGTTTCTGGACCTTGTCCACCAGTGGGGTACTCCTAAAGTAGATCTTTTTGCCTTCCCTCTGAACAAACAACTTCCTGTCTTTTGCACCAGAGTCCCATGTTCTCTGGCTTGGAAGGTGGACACCCTGTCTTTTTCCTGGAAGGGGATGTTTCTTTATACCTTCCCTCCCTTTCCTCTCATACCAAGGGTCCTGTTCAAGATAGAATGGGATGCTCCCAAATCTTGTTGGTGAGTTCCTTTTGGCCCAGACAGCTTTGGTTACCTCTTCTTCTGCATTTGGCCAAGGGCAATAATCACAAGTTATCTCACAGAGTGGACCTACTCACACAAGGCAAGGGGTCTCTCATCCATCCCCACCTGTCCACAATTCAACTGACACTGTGGGTGATAGGGGTTTGATCCCTTTTAAGCACCTTTTTTCTGCGGATGTGCTTCGGGTTCTGCAGGAGGCCACCAAATCCAGTATCAGGAAGTCTTATTTGTCCAAAGGGAAGAGATTTTCTGTTTAGTGTCTTTTTTGTAAACCTGGATCCACTTTTTGTGGAAGTTCCTTTGGTTCTCTTATTTGTGTGAAATGCTCATTGCTGGGTTGGCGTACTCTTCTGTTAAAGCCCACCTGTCAGCTATTTCTGCTTATCTGCCTTTGAGATTTCCTCTTTTGCTTCTAGATCAATCTGTTTCTTAAAGGCTTCCTTCGTATTAGGCTTCCCAGGAAGCCTATTCTTCCTTCCTGGGACCTTAATTTTGTTTTGAAAAAATTGACTCAGGCTTTTGAACCTGCAGCTAGCTTCCTTACAGCATTGTTATTGGAAGACTGCTCTTCTTTTGGCTCTTACCTCAGCCAGACAGGTGTCTGAGCTGCAGGCCCTTATGGCTGTTCCTTCTTTTTTGTTTTTTCATAAGGACAGGATATCTCTTTGTACTAATCCTTTCATGCCCAAGGTGGTTAATTAGTTGTCTCTTAATCAGTCTGTTCATTTGCTCCCATTTTTCCCTTCTCTGCAATCTGCTAGTGAGAGGGTTCTTCACACCTTGGACTTGCATAAGCTCAGATATTATTTGGATAAAAGTAAAGCCATTTGTAAATCTGAATGGATTTTTGTTTCCTTTCATCCATGCTCTTTAGGTTTGACGGATTCTAAGCAACCTATTTCCTCTTGGATATCTAAGGCCATGTCGTTTTGTTACTCCTTTCATGGGAAGAACCTTTCTTCCTCTGTTAGGGCTCATTCTACCAGAGCTGTAGCTTTTTGTGTTGCTTTTTTCAAAAGTTTGGATACTAACTCCGTTCTTGAGACAGCTACTTAGACTTATGTGCATACTTTTATCAAACACTATAAGTTGTGTGTTGTTTCTAGGGCTGGAGATGGATTTGTCAGGGCCAACCTGCATGGCTTACTGAGGGCTCTGATGGACCTTCCTCCTCCCAACTTTCCTCCTGAGCTTGTGTACTCCCCCTATTGTAAGGAATATTGTAACAGTGATCTGGAAGGACATAGTACAGTTCTGCAAAATTTTACCATAATAGTTGATGTCCTTCTCTTTACTGTTGCAGTATTCTATCCCTCCCTCCTCCACCTGTTTCTTTTTCCTGGTTGCACTCCACCGAATCAAAGGTGAAGTGAAAAATAAACACAAAAAAACATGAGTGTAGCGTAATCAAAAGACAAACTCCAACATTATAAAAGTAAGCGCTTTCATTCCTTTATTAATTCAACAAAACTTCATCAGACATCACCCTTCCAAATTCCTTCATGTTTATAAAGAAAACAAACCAATCAGAAACAACCATGAATTAGTGAATTAGAATTAAACAAAAATACACAATTAAGTCACTCTAAAATGTTCATCTTATTAATTAAACCAAACTAATTTAAAAATAATTTACATGAATCTCTCACCATAACACGTTACTCCTTTCTCCTTGGACTGTTGTTCCTCCTGGGGCTCCTCAGTTCTGAGGATAGTGCATCCATACGTCAACTTTATGCCCTACGCTGTGCATGGGCAGCATATGTGTAATGCACAACATCCCTATTACAACCTAAGACTTTGGTGTACTGGCTGGATGTCGGGCTACCCTTGGCAGGGGATCCCTATTGTAAGCAATACTGTAACAGTGAAGAGAAGGATATCTACTGTTATGGAAATGTTTTACACAACTGTACTTTCTCACCACACCATTTCTCTCATCCCAACTGCCCACACAAATAAAATAGCCAGAAGTATTGGCCAAAATATCTGGATGATCACTGCCAACATTGTATAAACAGTAATAACATGGATCTCATTGCACCATTTCCCCTCACCCCTACTGTTCACACAAATCACAAAGCCAGAAAAACTGCCAACAAAATCTGGTTGGAAACTGCTAGTAGCATTTATTGTAGACATTGAAGTAACCCCTATCTCAACAATACCACATCGTCCCTCTCCTCTCTGGCCATTCAGAATTGAGCATATTCCTCCATGAGCACAACTCTTTTTGGTGGCTTGGCTCCTAATGTTACACGGTCTGTACTCTGTGACCTTACACAACATTTAAGCAAACATAATGGCATGACTTGAATAGCAAGTCAGTTTGGAACACCACCCCCTGGAGTGCCCAATGTTCTGCAAACACAGTTTATTTTAAGTTACTATTAGCTCTTTATGTATTATTTATTTTCTTAGATCAAACAAAATCACTGTAAAAAAATTAACAAACAGAAAAAAAGTGCTGCTGCAAGCACAGTGCCCTAGGTGAGTGCCTTGTTCACATATGCTTAAGGTCGGCCCTGTGTACAGTTTTGTGGAAGTTCAGGTAGACCCCAGAACATACTTGTTTCTTTTTCATAACTTGGACATTAAACTTGGATGTACTTCAGTCAGGTTAATAAAGGCATTAAAGGAGAACTCTACCCAAATGTCAATCTTTTTTTCCAAAAAGTGAGTTTTCTTCCCTGTAATCCAACACCAAACATAACACATACAGAAAAAAAACATCATACAATAATTATTCCATTTGTTTTATTATAAACTTCTTACTTTTTTTTTTTTTTTACTCAAAAAACTTGATTGTTCTTATATGAACTTATTTTTGTTTGCCTTTCTTTCCTGTGTTTGCCTTATCATCTCATACATCATGAAGAGTGGCAGAATTATTAGGTTAGGATACTAATTCCAATTACATAGCCATTAAGAAAACAATGGCTCTTAAACACTGGCTTTTAAATGTGCCTTAGTCACAGGTTGCCAGCACTGGACCTCGGATATAGTGCAGCCTGGAGTTTGAACAGAAGCAAGTCCTTTAGCCTTAGTTTTCAGATGCAAATGAACAAGAAAACACAACTCACGCTTAGTTTGTTTTTTTCTTGTTATAAATTTATTTATTTATTTACATTTGTTGACAGGGAGTGTCCGACTAGACGTAGGTCCATTTTCAGTGGAGGCCCAGGGAGAAAAGCTCCACAGTTAAAATAAACAGACAGTAGTTACATTGGATTACATAGCGATTAACAATTTAACATAGCAGTTAATTACAAACATATTTACAGATGAAGAACATAGTACATCAGTAGACAACTAGAATCTTTATCTGCAAAGTACATAACAGACATTAACAAATGTTACAATAAGAAGTTCCTGCTGTATAGAAAGTACTAGGCTTATGAGCATCTGAGCTTGCTATAATCAAGGTAGTTAGTGGGGTGGAAAGAAAGGTAGTGGTTGGATGGGGTGGGTGATATTAGAGTGGGAGTTGCAAGGGCATAGCCAGCATGTTTTTAGGTGCGCTTTTAGTAAAGTTTTGAAGTGGGTGCATGATGGTACGGAGGTAATTGTGGGAGGGAGGGAGTTTCATAATTTGGCTATGGCGCAAGAGAATAGTGCTTCACCAGAAGAGTTATTGGCTTTAGTGATCTCTGTTGCTGGATCTTAGTGGTCTGGTGGTGCGATAGGGTTGGAGTAGATTCTGGAGGGATGGGACATTTAGTGGATGGTTTACTAGTTTGTGGGTGAGTGATAGTTGATACCATTGAAGGAGGTGAGGGAGTTCAAGCCAGCCCAGTTCAGCAAGTGAGAGACAGTGGTGACTACTGTAGGATGCCCCTGTGGCGAATTTGGCGATTTTGTTGTAGCAGGTCTCTAGCTTGTTTAGATCGCATTGCCATAGGTTGGTATATATTGGAGAGGCATAAAGTAGGGTGGAGATAAGGTGGGAATTTCTATTGAAATCTTTGCTGCTTTGGTGAGAAGTTGCTTATTTCTGTATAATGCTCCTAGTTTTTTGTGGACTTTTTTTATGGTCATGGATATGTGAATGTCAAATTTGAGTTTATTGTCTATTTCCACTCCTAGCAATTTGGTGTGTTCAGTTGGGTATATAGTGGTGTCTTTTGCTGTGATGTTAAAGTGAGAGTTGTTTTGAGTATGGTGGGTTGGAAGATGAGTAGTTTAGTTTTGTTTGGGTTGAGTATTAATTGGGCATTGGATAACCAAGTTTCAACAGAGGAAAATGCTTCCTGTGTGACTTTTTGCAGTTTGGGTAGGGACTGGGCTGAGCAGATGACGGTTGAGTCATCTGCATATTTTATGAGTGTGCCATGTTTGGTGGCAGAGGCTAGATTAGTGGTGAAAACAGAGAAGAGTAGGGGTCCAAGGATGGATCCTTGGGGAACCTCTATGGAGACAGGTAGTTGGGGAGATGTGTCATTCTGCCATACAACGGATTGTTGGCGGTCAGACAGGTAACTCTGAAACCAGTTGGTGACTGATTGAGAGAAGGATAGGTTATTGAGGACAGAGATGAGTTGTTTGTGTGGGACCATGTCAAATGCTTTAGATAGGTCTAGGAAAGTAGCAGAGGAGAGAGAGCCATTGTTTTTATGCTGAAGGATAGTGTTAGTAAAGGAGAGTAAGGCAGTGGTGGTGCTATGGTTTGGTCGGAAACCATGCTGAGTATTGGAAAGGAGGTTGTTAGTAAGGAGGTAGTCTGAGACCTGAGAATGTATGCATCTCTCTAGTATTTTGGAGAGTGGAGAGAGAATAGCTATGGGGCGGTAATTGGTTAGATGTTCATCGTGTTACACTGCTGCAGTCATTACACTTGGGTTATCCTGCCGTGAGGCGGTTCCCCAGTCGGCCTGAGTTCCAAAGTCTTGGTCTGGCATCGGTTGCTGTCGCCTCCTCCCTGATGTCAGTGCGACAGGGGTATATAAGATGGAGCCGACGCCATTTTCTTCAGTATTTCTTGCCGCGCGGTGCCTGAAGCAAAGGCAGTTTGCAAGTGCCGGTCGGCCAACTCCTGAGATTTTCATTCCGAATCCAGAACCGAAGTCTTCTACAAAGCTAAGTACCCCGCTGGGGAAACATTTTCTTGCCTCAGACCGATGTCAGTAAAAGTTAATAACTGTATTTCTTGTGGGAAGCAAATATCTCATAAGGATTTCCATTCCTATTGTATCCTATGCCTAGGCCCAGACCACAACGTCACTGGTTGTCGGTTTTTGTGCTAGGTTTAACAAGCGCACTATTAAACATAGGTTTGATTTTGCCCGACATTATTTTGGCAGAAAATTCAATTACACCATGCCGTCGGAACTTCCGACGACCGGAATACATAAAAAGCACAAAGACAAGGATAGGCATCCGAGGCCCAAAATTGATGACAAAGCCTCTTCTAGGCCAGTCGACAGTTCTCCGGTTTTCAGCGAGGCGCCTTCGCAGCCCCTGCCGACCACTTCTGCAGAACCACAGGCCGCCTCCGACTCCCACGTGGAGATGGCTGGGCCTTCGGACGCACAAGTTTTCCAGCCTACCGAAACTAACCCTTCAGAGGGATCCGGAGTAGCTGAGCAACCCGCAGCTTCAGAGGGTGTTTTCAGGCCTACTCAGTTAAGCATTAAACCCTCTGCTAAGTCTAAGCCTCCTTTAAAAACAAAGAAACAAATACCACATTCTCCAGCACAGGCCTCCATGCCTAAGAAACAAGTGCTCAAAATGGCCGAAGACCTAATCACTCTGATCAGGGGGTCCCATCTCCTGATAAAAGGTCTAGACAGGATGCAGACTATTACTCATCCGACCAGGTGTCCATCTCTTCAGATTCATCCTCAGACCTAGGATATTCTTTACCCCCTTATGAGGATTCTGATGCTGAGGAATCAATTCCATCAGCCTCTCTGCCTGAGGACTACTCCTTTGGGGAAACCTTGCATACCATGAGGGAGCATTTCCATTGGGAAGGCCAGGATTACTCAGAATCCAAGAAAAGGCTCAGAAACTTCCTTTTATTACCTCAACACAGACCCCTTGCTATTCCGCCAGTGTTAGATATTGTGGATGATGTGTATACTGAATCCAGCTTAAATCCTGATTCCTTACCTCCAGCCCCAGTTAAACCTGACAGACACTACAGAGTCCCTGACTCACACAAATTTCTGTATAAAAGCCCTGTTGCTGACCCTAAAACTATTTCTCAGGGACCCAAAGGGGTTAAGGCCTCATCAGCCAAGAATCCAGTTCCCTCTGACAGAGATTCCAGAGCATTAGACAGATGGGGAAAGAAAGTATATACGTCTGCAACTTTAGCAATGAGAGCCTTAAATTGCCAGTTTCACATGCTAAAATATCAGCAATTTCTGATGTCTCAGTTGAAACAAAAAATGCTTCCAGATTCAGATCCTCCTAATTTTAAAGAAATGCAGGATTTATTGCATGCAGCTGAACAAGTGGGAAAACATACTTTGCAATGTGGTTTTGATTCTTTAGAGGCCTCTTGTAGAGCAGCAGTTACAGGCTCTGTCATTAGAAGACATGCTTGGTTAAAAGAACGTACGTTACCAGATCATGTTAAAGCAAAATTATTGGATGCACCTTTGCAGCAGGATGTGTTATTTGGAGTTAAGGCAGAAGAGATATTAAAGAAAATGGAGGATAAGGCAAAATCTATGCAAACGGTGAAGGATTTCTTACAGGTTCAGCCTCCTCGATTTACCAGAAATTGGCCAACTAAGAATTGGTCCTTTCCAGTTACAGACGGACCTCAAAGGGGCAGATACAGACGTCCAAGAGGTAGAGGTCAACAACAAGGTCCTTACAGGCCTCGACAATGGGGTGCATCAGGCCAGAAAGAAGGGGAGACAGGCCCCAACCATATAAAAAGCAGCCCCAATGACTTCCCACTACAGCTGCTAAACAGCTCTCTCTTGGCAGCCCCCTTGGGAGGAAAACTGGCACTTTTCTATCACAATTGGCATATGATCACCAAAGACAAATGGGTTCTCAACATTGTATCTCAAGGTTACAGGTTCCACTTTCACACTTTGCCAAGGTTAAAAGGAATGCCAAATCTGCCACCAAATCAATGGGCAGAGGCTCAAAAACAAATTACAGCACTCATGGACATGAGAGCTATTCAAAAGGTACCACTACAGGAGCAAGGACAAGGATTTTACTCAAGACTCTTTCTGGTTCCCAGAAAGGACAAAGCCTGGAGGCCCATTCTGGATCTTTCTTCTCTAAACACTTACCTGGATGTTACGAAATTCAAAATGTTGACACTACAGCAGCTTCTTCCCATGCTGGGCAAGAAAGCTTGGCTCATGACCTTGGACCTCAAGGAGGCATACCTGCATGTCCGTATCAGACAAAACTGCAGAAGATACCTCAGATTCATAGCTGGTTCAATGCACTATCAATTCTCTGCATTGCCCTTTGGCTTATCTACTGTGCCCAGGGTCTTCACAAAGTGCCTGGCACCAGTAATTGCATTTTGCAGACAGAAAGGAATTCAAATTTATCCATACCTGGACGACTGCCTGGTTCAAGCAGAGAGCAAGGACATTCTTCTAAAGCATCTGGCGTTTGTAAAAAAGTTATTAAGTTGCCTGGGGTACACAGTAAACGAAAAGAAATCAAAACTAGTGCCCTCACAAGAGATAATATTCCTGGGTGCCAGCTTGAACACAACGGCCCAGATGGCTTATCTCATGCCAGACAAGCAAGGACAACTGACTCAATACTTTCAATTGATGGCAACAAAGACCCAACTCCCTGCAAGAAAAATTCCGCAGGCCTTGGGTTACATGGCAACTTGCATACTACTAATTCCATATGCCAGACTGCATATGAGGAAACTACAATGGTACCTAAAGAGTGTATGGTCTCAACACTGTCAAAGTTTGGAAACAGTTATACCACTAATTCCTTGCCTTCAACAGGAGTTTCGATGGTGGGCTCAAGCTTGTCACCTCAACAAGGGACAGCCTTTTACTCAACCCACAGCCAGGCAAACACTGACAACAGATGCATCGGATTACTCCTGGGGAGCACACATGGCAGGAAAATGTATTCAGGGCAAGTGGCCCGCAGAACAAAGGCATCTTCACATCAATCAAAAAGAGATGCTAGCTGTACAAAATGCCCTTATAGCTTTCATGGACTTGCTGCATCCAAGACAACTACTACTAAAGACAGACAACACCACAGTTATGTGGTACATAAACAACCAAGGGGGCACTCACTCCTACCCCCTCTGCAGACAAGCCATGACCTTGTGGAACACAGCTCTAAACTATCAAGTTCATCTGCAAGCACAATTCTTGCCAGGAGAGAAAAACACACTGGCAGACGACTTAAGCAGAAACATCATGGATCCCCACGAATGGGAATTGAATCCACAAATATTCAGAATGATAACACAGAATTGGTGGAGCCCAGACATAGATCTGTTTGCATCCCCAATGAACTGCCAGCTACAGAAATTCTGCACAAGGAGTACAATCCACAAGCATGGAAAGTGGATGCCCTCTCATTCAGCTGGAAAAACCTACAAGTATACACTTTCCCACCACTACCTCTACTTCCAAAGGTACTCATAAAATCCAGGCAAGAAGAGCCAAAGATGATCCTGATTGCACCAGACTGGCCACGCCAGCACTGGTACCCAATCTTAAAGAACTTAGCACAAGGACCACCCTGGATTTTGCCTCAAATCCCACATCTGCTGACTCAGCACAACAATCAGATACTTCACAGCCAGCTAAAGACCTTAAACCTAGCTGCATGGAAAATTCCTTACTCAAGCAAGCAATGCCTCTCTCCAAAGCTGTTATGGATGTCATTCTGGAGGCCAGAAGGCCTAGTACCAGGAAAGCCTATTCAGATAAATGGAAGAGATTCTGATCCTGGAACCAGGCCCACAGCCTTGACCCTCTTGTCCCAAACATTCCTCAGATACTACAATATTTAACTGAGATGCTGGACAAAGGCCTCTCCTTTTCATCCATCAAGATCCACGCCTCTGCCATCTCTGCTCATTACAACACGGATCCACCAATTTTCTCTAATCCTTTGCTAAAACAGTATCTCAGAGGGGCTAAAAACATAAGACCGCCCTGTGGAGCACCTACTCCAACTTGGGACCTCAACTTTGTTTTGGAAAAATTAACTTTACCTCCTTTAGAGCCAGCTAACACAGCAGAATTAAAATATATATCTTGGAAAACTGCTCTGCTCCTGGCAATAACATCAGCACGAAGAGTTTCAGAATTACAGGCACTAATGGCAGTGGAACCTTTCCTCATTTTCCACCAGGACAGGGTGTCTTTAAGAAATAACCCTACGTTTATGCCAAAGGTGGTATCAAGTGAGGCTCTAAACCAAACTATTCACTTGCCAACTTTTTATCCAAAACCACAGAATAAAGGGGAGAAACTACTGCATTCATTGGACATTCACAGGCAGTTACGCTTCTACTTGGACAAAACCAAAGCTTTCAGAAAATCTGAACAATTATTGGTAGCATATGCTGCAGGAGCACAGGGAAAAGCCATTTCAAAACTGACTATTTCAAAATGGATAGGACATTGTATACATTTCTGCTATACACACCATGGGAAACCTGTACCTAGCAGCATTAAATCTCACTCCACCAGGGCAACAGCCACTTCAACTGCCTACCTCAGAGGAGTACCTACCAAGGATATTTTGGAAGCAGCAACTTGGAGTTCTGTGCATACCTTCACCAAGCATTATCATCTGCTTCTATACTCTAAATCCAGAGCTGGCTTCACCACTGCAGTGCTGCAGGGCCTTATAGCCACCCCTAATGCCTTATAGAACCAGCCACCCTACCTCAGCTTTGGGATTCTACCCAAGTGTAATGACTGCAGCAGTGTAACACGATGAACATAGTACAGTTTTGTACCTACCATAAATGTAGATGTTCGAGTGTATACACTGCTGCAGTCCAGGTTACCCTCCCTCCTTCCCTTCTTACTTGCTGGTACGTACCTATGTCTTCTACCCTTTACTACCTATGGGGAGTATTTGCTGGTAACTGAAAGTTGTTGTTTGCTTTTCTTATGTATGTTTTAGTAGCAATTTGAATTGCCTACCTATTTGGGGGCACCTGATATCTGGGGCAAGAAAAACTGAAGAAAATGGCGTCGGCTGCATCTTATATATCCCTGTTGCACTGACGTCAGGGAGGAGGCGACAGCAACCGACGCCGGACCAAGACTTTGGAACTCAGGCCGACTGGGGAACCGCCTGATGGCAGGATAACCCAAGTGTAATGACTGCAGCAGTGTATACACTCAATCATCTACATTTATGGTAGGTACAAAACTACTTTCTGTGGAGGGGCCGCCTTTGTGGAGGGGAATTATATGTGATACTTTCCACAGTGTGGGAACGTAACTTTCTGACAGAGATCGGTTAATCAAGATGTATATTTAGTTGTCTTTTCCTTTAATCAAACTCTGAGTGTCACTAGAAAAGAAAAGCTTATGATAGGATCATAGGAGGTTACTAGGCTAATGGCCCTGGGGCCCTTAACAAGCCTAGCCAAGAGTTTGTCCCCAAATGGAAACCTCAGTCAACACCTGTTGCCCCTGTCAGTGACAGATACAGGTGGAACCCCTGGGATGAATTTGTGGTTTCCCATCCACTCATCAAGGTTGCGCTTGAAGAGGGTCAGCAAGGTGCTTTGTTTGATGCGTATGGGAAGCCTATTCCAGAGATGGGGCATCTCTGGGAAACAAACATGTCTCTCCAGCAGGTTTTGTTAATGTCACATATTAGGTTCAGGCCTTTTGAGTGGGTAGTGTGTGAGGAATTAGACTTATGGATATGGAGCATCCCTAGTACGGCAGAGTCTGAGATTGCCTTGTAGGCGAGACACAGATCACCCCTGAGCAATCTGTATGATACCAAATAGAGTGATAGTGATTTGAGCCTGTCTGCATAGGACAGGTGTTGGAGGCTATGGATTCTCTTTGTGAGGTATTTCAGTGGCCTTTCCATTTGGTGTAGATGTTTGGAGAGATACATCCCAAATGGGGCTTTATACTCAATTATTGGTCTAATGAGGGAGGAGTATAGAGAGATAATAACCTCCTTTTTTCTGGATGCAATCCCTTTACTTATGAGATGAACCAAGTAAAAGGCTTTTCTGACCACTGCTGCTTTATGATGGTCGAATGTGAGGTTGTTATCAACCTGAGTGCCCAGGTCTCACAGGTTGTGTGCTTAGGGGGTTGCCATTGATGTGTGGTAATCAGTAGGGGTGGGGTTTTTGACGATTGGTATGATACTTTTTTTGCATTTAGCTTGAGGCCATGACTTTGGCACCAGTCATTAGTTGCTGTGAGACCCTCTTGCAATGTGTTAGCATCATTTGGGGAGTCAATGACAGCACCCAACTTACAGTCGACAAACTTGGTCAGCCAGAGGCCTTTTGTCTTTGCCTGTACCTCCGAGAAATAGATGCCAAGCAGTAAGGGTCCCAGGATAGATCCCTGGGGAACTTCAGTAGTGACAGGTCTGCTATCGGAGGTGTAGGTGCCTATTTTGACTTTCAGGGTCCTGCCAGTGAGCCAATTAGCCACCCACCTGATGAGATAGATATTTACACCAAGTTGTGTTAGCTTTTCGATGATGCCCGAGTGGGGGATTGTGTCAAAGGCCTTGGCTAAGTCAAGGTAAGCTGTATGTACTGACTTTCCCCTCATCCAGGGCCTTGGTGACAGTCTCAAAGAAGTCAACTAGGTTCAACAAGCAAGATCTGCCCATGACAAATCTGAACTGGGTGGGATCAAGTGCTTGGAGATTGCCTATGTCCTTGTTTATGCGATCCATAATAATATGCTCCATGGCTTTGCAGATCAGACTTGTCAAGCTTACGGGGCATTCGTTTCCAGGGTCAGTAGTGACACCACCTTTGTGCAAGGGGATGACAATGGTGGCTCTCCACTCTTCTGGAAGGAAGCCAGTACTTAGGCTGTGGTTGAATAGGGTTCTCAATGGCAAAGCCAGTTCTTCCTGGAGATGGTGCAGAATACATCCTGGAATACTGTCAGGTCCCACAGAAGCTGTGTTTTTTACCTTGGATTGGGTCTATAACACTTGATCTATGGAGATGTGAGGTGTGGGACAAATATCAGGGATGTCGAAGGGGCTTTTGGGGGGACAGGGGTGAAGTTTGCACTGAACCTATCTGCTAGCAGGTTGGCTAAGTCAACAGGATCAGTGTAAGTGATACTGTTAAGTACTAATTCGGAACAAACCTGGGCTTTGCTATGCAGGTTCCTGCCATAATTGAAGAAGACTTTATGGTTTCTCTTTGTTATGGAGGCTATGTTCAATTCATAATTGGCCTCGGAGGTTTTCAGTAGTGATTTAATTTGCTTGTTGATGCTAAGGAGAGAGTTTTTCCAATTTGGAATTTGTTCCCTTTTACCCTTGGACAGCAGTTTCTTATTTTTGTTGTATAGCCTGTTGATAGAGGATGTCCGCCAAACAGATTTGTGTTTCCTTGAGGAGCAGGTTTTAGTTCTGTTGGGTATGGCTGAGTCCATGCAGTTGCATAGGTGCTTGTAAACTGCATTGGCGTACTGTTCAGCATAGTTGTCTGCATCCTCTGGGGGGAGGGTGGTGGTGGTGTGAAGCTGCAGATACCCTCACTTAGGAGGTTGTAGTCAGCTTTTGAGAATTTTTTTAGCTTGATTTTGGCTGGGGGGGGGGGGTGTTGGCTGGGATAGAAACTTCAAATGAGACAGTCTGATCTGATCTGTCCAGGGAAGTACCTACTATGGGAGTATTGCAGTGGTCACCCATGTTGGTGAGAACCAAGTCCAGAATGTTATCTCCCCTTGTGGGAGATATGAGCTGGTCTAGTGCGTTACAATTGATGAAGTTGAGGAATCGTTGAAACAGTGTGTTAGTGCAAGAATAGTTCACCCAGTCTATGGTGGGGTAGCTGAAGTCACCAAGGATTAGGGTGTTACAAGGTACCTTGATGGAGTCTAGTAGATCCAGGTAAGAGGAGTGGGTGTCATCGGTCATGGGGGGGGGTCTATAGCTAGCTAAAACTTGGATGGGTGTCTTGCCAACTGTCAGCTTTACCTGGAGTAGTTCCAGTGCGTCATGCTGGCAAACCAGTCTGGAGGTGTGCTTGTCCTTGATAAAGATTTAGACTCCACCACCATTAGTGTTCCTGACCTCATTTTGGTGTCGGAATGTGCGGAATGAGGTATAGCCTGGTAAGGCAGGGGTGCTCTCCACAAACCTGAACCAAGTTTCCGTGACCGCACAGACAGCATCTTCCAGTGTAAGGAGGGCTTTCCGTGAGTCCATTTTCAGTTTATGGTTCCTAGCGTTAAGCAGCATGACCTTCAATTTGCTTTTTGACAGATCTTTTATGTTGGAAGGTTTGTCTTTGGGACATTGCCTAAAAAAGGCACAGTGGGGAAGGCGAGAGCCTTGACCAGGATCTGGAAACCCAGTGGTGACAGGTGAAGGCCATCTCTGGCAAACCATCGAGGCCTGTCGACTATGTCATCCCAGGCAGACAAATAATGAATCCCCTTGGAATGACACCAGAAACTAAGCCAATTGTTGAAGTCAATTATTTTTTGTTGGTATTGTGGTATCATTCTTGGTGAAATTAGGATGCTGCTTAGGGCTAGGGTCATACCTGCCTGGAACACATACTCTGAGAGTTCAATCATGTCTTTCTTCATATAGTCCAGGGCGGTACGTCTTAAGTCATTCACACCAATATGTCCAATACTTGTTCTTGTGCAGAGACTTAAGTGCGTGCATGATGTGGCGGATTCTGGCACCAGACAGACAACTGACTGTGACATTCTCCTTGTTGTGCCTGATGAGGGGGACATCGGTGTGTCTCACAACTGAGTCACCCAGACTAGTGTGTTTGATTTATTGTTATGTCTTGTGGGCTGTGATGCTTTATTGTTTTGCCTTATGGGCTGTGTTTGTGAGACACTTGTGTGTTGTCTGCTGTGTGTGATATGTTTGGTGGTGTGTGCGGAATGTTTGTGAGTGTGTTTTGGAGGTCTCTGCTGTTTAGGTAAGTTTTTGAGGACCTTTGCATAAGTGTGTGTGTTGTGCTTGGCTGTGTAATGTGAGTGGTGTAGTGTTTGTGCTGGCGATCTCCTCTTTGTCAGGAGTGCTGACTGTGGCATGAGAGATTATGGACTCCAGGTTATTGATGTACATGCATTTCTTGCATGTGTAGGAATTATGTGCTAGGAGAACAGGGCTGTCAGTAAACATGAGACAGTTGATACACAGTCTCAGTATGCCCATGTCGACCAGGCTGGCAGGAGAAAGTGATGGGAATTGTCCAGATATAGTGTTCCGAATGTTTGGGCAGACGTATGGAGAGAGGGTTTTGTTAGGGATTTGTCCACAAGAGTGTAGACCACAAGAACCTTCTTAAATGTAAAGTAATTTGCCTGAAGTGCAAGTGCTAAGACCAAAGCTTAAAATGCTTAGAATAACAAATGAATTTAATTAGGCCACTAACAAGCAGTAATAAATGCAGCAGAATAAAATCACTTGAACACTTAAGACCACACACCAAAAATAAGATAATAAAGTATGAAGAACACAATTACAGTAAAAGCAGCTGAATAAAGTGTAATTTTTTCTAAGTGTTGAGGGAAGAAACAGAAGATAGTTCAAGATTAGGGAACTAAGGGGGTTGGCCTGCCCAAATGCTCTCTCTGTACTTAGTACACTGAGCTGATGAGATAAGACATGGAGGAGTGTTCAAAGTCAAAGAATCAAGGGGGTAGTCCTACCCAAATTATCTCACTGCACTATCTTGAGTGATCAAATGAGATTGGACTGGGAGCAGTGACCAAAATCAGATTTACAGCAGGGATGGGCAAATCCAAAGCCACCAAGTTTAAGACTACAATAACACTTGGGAGGGAGGGCATGAAAAACAATGCAGACAACAACAAACGACAGAAACAATAAAGCAAATAGATAAATAATAAAGCGACTATATAAATACAGCACAGTGTGACTTGAGCTGCAAAAAAAAAGTACTTAGATGGTAATAGATTCCAATTCTGCACACAGCCCGGATAATTTAGATCTGCTATATCAGTTCTGCACAAATTCACAGAAATGCAGTTTGCACTGGAAGTGCAATACAGAAAATACTCCTCAGGGAATGACTAACATCTAAGATGGGCTGGCTCAGCAACCCCCCCCCCCCACACCTGAAACTAGCTTCTGAGCTTCTCCAAGAACAAACAGTACAGACAACAACAAAGGACAGAAACAATAAAGCAATATATAAATATAAATATATAATATATAAATTATTGTTCTTCTTCTTTCAGCTTTTCCCGGTTAGGGGTCGCCACAGCGGAACTCCAGTCTGCTAATGATTGGTAGTAGATTTTTTCGGTGCCGTGGTGCCAGCTCGACACCCAACCTTCAACGAAGGAACGTCCATTCTACGCATGTCTTTCGAATGCCACTCAACCGTGGGGAGGACTAGCAGACTCCACACAGAAGGCATTCCAGCCAGTATATAAATAATAAAGCAAATATATAAATACAGCACAGTGCAAGCTGAGTTGCAAAAAAGTGTACTTATCAGTTTGGAACATCAGATAGTAATAGATTCACTATTTTCTCACAGTGATTATAGATTCAATACCCAAACAAGAATTGATAAAATATACATATCCCAAGATTTGAAAATGAAAATATCACTCTCTTCTTTAATTCCCTGTACTTTATCGGACTATAACTCCCTTATCCTTAAACTTCAAATGGATTTTAGAAGACTGACTTTTACCAAAAGAATTTCAGCATATTTTACTAAATTAAAAGAGTTTAAGCCTTGGTTAGATTTAGAAATAAAACACTTTTTAGATACAAATAATACTGGTGACATAAAAATGGTTATTTTAAAGGATTCATTAAAGGCATACCTTTATGGTAAAATTATTTCCTGGTGCAACAATAAAGCAAAGGAATGGGAATCAGAATTAGTTAATATTCAGAAACAAATTATAGAAACTAACTTAAAGGATACAGAGGATGCAGCTGCAAAAAAAAAAAAAGAAATTGGGGAATTAAATAAAAAATACAATGATATATTAATGCATAAAACCAATTTGGCTTTGGAAAAATTAAAATTAAATTATTTTTCTGTTTCCCCCAAGTATATGCATAACCTAGCAACGAGATTAAAAAGAATTTCTAATGAAAACAATATTACAAATATAATCTACGAAGGGGAAAACAAGAAAAATGTATCAGATATAAGTGACATATTAGAAGCTTTTAAATTACACTTTACAAGACATTGCAACTTCAATGATTCTTCTCATGATATTACTAATATGTGTCTAGATTATGCAAATTTAAATAAAATCCAGAAACCCTAAGTTTAAGCATTCAAAAACAAATTATGCTCAAAGAAATTAAAGAAAAAATCAAAGAAGGTAAAAATAATAAAGCACCAGGCATAGATGGAATTATTATAGAAATTTACAAGTTATTTCCAACATCTGTCTTAACAATACTACAGTCGGCATTCAATGAAACATTAATAACCAGATGAATTGCCCTAAAAAACACAAGGGAAGCTCGCAACACAATAGGAACTCCAAACTGAATACAGTGGATACTCGCAACACAGTAAAAACCCCAAGAGTTCAGTAGATGCAGTTTATTAATAACGCTACCAACACAGTACGTTTTCGACAGAAGTCTTCATCAGAATCAATACAACAGATTCAATTAACAAAGCAGCTTATATATACCCTCCAATTAGTAATTAAAATACTATCCAATAAAAACATACCATCAGTTAGTACTATAGTACAATTAATAAACAGTCTCTTCCCTAAACTTCTTACCTAAAAATACATGGTCTCACATAACATTGCAGGTATATGCAAATGTATATAGTAGGCATAGTTCAGTAAAAATACACTGTATAAAATCATTATAACTATATTTAAAATAATGGATATAAAAGAATTTTTTCCTTACAAAAAAGTAGGTATAAATGTATATATCCATGGAACAATACTGCCACCTAGTGACCAGGAGGTAAATACATTGGATATTTCAAAGTTTAGCAGATCTCAACTTTAATACTGGTTTAATAGAAAGAAAATCATTCAAACCAGGAGATTTATTACATTCTAAAACAATCTGCCAATACAATTCTTTGTATTCCAATTTGTCCTCCCACATACCTCCCCTGATATCCTTGAGCACAGAATCCAAGATAAAAAAGAAAAATGCCACCTTGGAACAAGTTGACTGGTGCCTATACAAAGCATTATTGGTGTTCTGTTTCTTAATTTCATAAATGTGTTCATAAATCCGGCACCTCAGTTTTCTTTCTGTTTTCCCCACATAGAAAGAGGTACATTGGTCATATATGGCCAAATATACTATCCCGTAACTATTACAATTAAAAGTTCCCTTACTAGTAAGCAGTTTATTTCTAGCTTCCAAAAAGACCTGACCTTTATTGACTATCCAGGGACACTGTGAACAAAAACCACATTTGTAGGTTCCATACCCTCGAGGACCTATACTCTTAGGCTTTGGACCACCAAATTGAAAAATCTGTTTGAAGTTGGTGTCCTTACGATAAATAAATTTTAAAGGCATTTGTTTATTAATGGGTAAATCCGTAATTTGGACAAACCTGGTCCATTCTCTGGAAATCATTTCCTTAATGGGTCCGGAATCCCCTGAATAATCCAGTATATATGCCCTATCCCAATTATTGGGAATATCTTTCCCCGAATCTTCAAAAGAGGAGGGTGGGTTTTGTCCCATAATAGGGGCAAACCTATCCTGTCTTGCTTTAACCACCCCTTCCAAAACTTCCTCCAACAATGACATAGGGTAACCCCTATCCACCAACATACTGAGCACATGGTCACATTCCTTGGAAAAATCCTGGTCATCAGAGGTCATTCTACTAACCCTTACCAGTTGTCCCTTTACTAAATTTTTCTTCTGACTGTAAGGGTGGGCACTCCTAAAATGAAGGTAAGAGTTAGAAAAAGTTTTCTTACGGTGTATGCTAGAAGAAAACCCTTGATCAACATTCCTAAGTGAAACATCGAGAAAGTACAATTGTTCAACGTTAATCTCAAAAGTAAAATCTAGAAAGTTAGTTGTTCCCTTCACATAATCAAGAAATTCATAAAATCTTTCCTCCGTATCAATCCAAAAGATACAAATATCGTCTAAAAATCTCTTGTACAGGGACCAACATTTCTTATATGAACATTCCAAAATATAAAGCTTCTCCCACCAGTTCAAAACAATATTAGCATATGTTGGCGCACATTTAGCACCCATAGCAACACCCTTACTTTGTTTGAAAAATTCCCCCTGGAAAAACATATAATTATTTTTCAAAATAGTTTCCATAAATAAGAGACAATTGGTAAAATCACCCTGAGAGAATGTGCCATTATCAATCATGGACTGTTCCAGCCATAATAATCCAGTCTTGTGAGGAATAGAACCAAATAGATCAACAATATCTAAAGTAACAAAAATCATGTCCTGACCGTTGAAATGTGGTTTGACACACCTCAAAAAATCCCATGAATCCTTGAGGATGGTGTCACTAGAGTATGATGGTCTCTTGAGCTTATTATCCACAAATTTTGCTAGTGGGGTGGTAATAAAGCCCTCAGCAGAGACAATTAACCTCAAAGGAGGATCCAAGGGATTCTTGTGAACTTTGGGTATACCAAAAATGGCTGGGACACGAGGTTGTTGGTTGAACAAAAAATTAAATTGTTCTTGACTGATAGAGCCATCCAACAACAATTCTTGAAGCATTAAATGAATCTTGCTCTTAGCAATATTTACCTCGTTGATAGATGCCTTAGAATATTTACAGGTATCATGAAGTGAGTCCCTCATCTTGGATTCATAAACAATATGATCCATAAGGACTGTCCCACCTCCCTTATCCGGGTACATAACTCTTAACTTACCATCATCTCTTAATTCATTAAGCAATTTCTTCTCTATCTGTGACAAATTAGGGTGTACATAATGTTTCAATACAATATTCCTAATCTCCCTCTCCATAAGGTTACCAAAATTCTTTAATTGGGGGTGTAGAGGGGGGTTGAAAGTACTCTTCCTTTTAAGAACTGAAGTAGATGGTGTACTTGTTTCCTGCCCGTGAAATATAAGAGCCAAATTCTGTTTTCTCAAAAATAGTTTCAGATCAATAATGGATCTGGGAATACTGGCCTTCCTATTAGGAACAAATTTAAAACCCTTAGAAAATAGCTGGAAATGTTCAGGGTGTACATCAATACTACTATAATTGAAAATTTTGTAATTATGCAGTTCTAAGGTATTACCATCCCGGGTAATATAAGGAAGGGCCTCTATCTCCTGTTGTAACCCCTCCAGTGGTGTTGTGTTTGATTCAAGTTGCGAATCCGATTGGATCGGCGAAGTGGGGGTCTTTGGTCTAAAGGGGAGTCCTCCCTAAATAAAGGAATGTCCTCAAAATTTCCCAAATTAGCTTCCTCAGGGGGATGTGACTGATAGCCCCTTTGGTTAATAATGATTCTAGACTCTGGAAGCCTAGAAAAAAACTTTGGTTTGGGATATGCTGTCTTTTCCTTGTATTCCCTAATGTCCCTTTCTAGCTTTCCCCTTTTCCTATTCATATTGGTTATACAATCAGTATCTATCAGGGAAAAAATATCAAAATACAATTTTTTCTCATGTTCAACTTCAAATAAAAGGTCTTTTACTATCCTGTTGTTGATAGTCTCCATTTCTGTTAGAATTGCTGACATAACCCTCCCATTTTCACTTAAAATAGCTCTGATAACCTCAAAGCCACATTGATCGTAAATTTTCAAAAGGTCTAAATGGAACACTGAACCCTCCTCTACCTTGTTCGGAAACTTAGAAATTCTAAGTCCCTTCGGCACCATCTGTTTGCTCAAACATTCCTTCAAATAAGTACAATCACACTCCAACCTTTTGTATTTTTCCAAATAAAAATACAAATCATCAAGGCTTTGCCTGTATGTTTTAAACGCGTTGTCCCCAGATCCTACATTACTGTTATCCCCTTGCATTTCGTAATTCTTTTTTAAAAAACCTTGAAGATCAAGGTTAAGCTGTTTATTGGAAAAGTCACCTTGATTAACCACCTCGGGACCGCTATCAACATGAACAGCAGACGACGATAATCCACTGCTAACCGCCTGTGGGGTGCCAGAACGAAGAAGCCTCAGAAAATCCAAGAACGCTCACTTCCCTTGTGAAGCGGAACCATTGGTTAGTTCAAACGGACCATCCGTTCCCCGTGCTTGCTGCTCCCTCTGCAAACCACCACACCGGCCGGAAGCCAGTCCAACCAAGGAAGTACACACCGGTGTGAGCAATTCCACCAGTTGGGAGAGCTGTCGTATGACCTTTCTCAGTTGACCTCTAGTATTAAATGAAACATTCACAGGGCATTATTCCACCTTCGTGGAGATACTCACTGATTACACCTATTTTAAAGGATAACAAAAATCCCAGTTTATGTAGCTCATATAGACCGATAATGATTACAAAATTCTTATGTCTATTTTGATTAATAGAATCAAAAAATCTTTAACTCAAGTCATTAGTGAGGATCAAACAGGGTTTATACATAATAGACAACCCATGATAATATACAAAGAATTTTAACCACTATAGATCTTTTAAACAGAGACAAAACTGAAGTCCTAATAGTTACATTAGATATTGAAAAAGCTTTTGACTCATTAAATTGGAATTATCTTTTCAATATACTACACATTTATGATTTCCCTCCACAATTTATTACTCTAATAAAAAAATATATAAAGATAATTTGGCATATGTAAAATTGGGCCCATTCACTTTGGAGGCAATTAAAATTACTAAAGGTACTAAACAAGGATGCCCCATGTCACCAGTGTTGTTTGCCTTAGCAATTGAAATTTTTTCCTCTGCAATTCGTTTTAACCCCAAAATTAAAGGTGTTGATATTTTTAATCAATTCAACTCAAAATAATGTTCTTTGCTGATGATATTCTGCTCACTTTAGCATTTTCAGATGAGTCATTAAGTGAGTTAAACTCATTAACTGAAAAATTTTATCATATCTCGGGTCTAAAAATTAATACTTCTAAATCGAATCATATTTTGTTAAATAAGAAAAATAATTATAATATCATTACAAATCAAATAATTGGAAAACAAGTTTCCTCCTTAAAATATCTGGGGATTGTTTTATGTGAAAATCTGGAATTAATTCTATCCACAAATTATAATAATATTATGAATACCTTTAAATTTCTAACAGGAAAATGGAATAAATTATATTTAACTTTTGAAGATGGATTACAGCTAATAATGATGGTACTTCTCCCAAAGGTAAACTACATCGCACTAGCTATTCCTATTATCCCTAGTAAAAAAAATCTTAAAAGAATTAAACAGAATTTTTATAAATTTCCTTTGGTACCCAAAAAAAAAAAAAAACGAAATAGCTTTTCTTAATCTTATTAGGTCTTGTGAAACGGGAGGCATAAACTTCCCGGATTTAGAATCTTATATCAAAGCATCCATTTTCAAAACAGTGATAAATTGGACAGATCCAAACATTTCTTCCGCATGGAAAACAATACATACTATTATTTTCCAAGAAGAAAGTACAATTGCAAAAAATATGCAGCTGAAGGAACAGAACAGTAAACTCTGGCATATTATTTGTATTAACCTGCAATATAATTCCACTAAACCTACTAATCTAAATTATATAAATAAGATGTACAGCACTTTTCGGAGCTTTGTTAACAATAATATTGACATTAAATTATGGCTTCCGCTATTAACCCCCTTCAAAATTACAAAAAAACTTCTTCAACAATATTCCTATAAATACTCTTAACTCATGGAAAGAAAACAATTTCACATGTTAGTACCAATGTATGGAAAATCTGGCAGTCATGGATGTAAATCAAATAATTAGCATATTTAATCTACCAAATAATGACTGGTTAGCTCTTAACAGCCTAATACCTTTTGCAAAAGATCTATGTAGAACAATAGATAACTCTTCATTTAAATCCATGCCTAAAATTATATTCTGTCTGTAAATAATATATAGAGACTTTAGTTGGACATATTTAATCTGTAACTTATATAAAATTATTATTAATTATAAAATAAAATCTAACCAGAAATTCTGGAATTTTATCATTAAAGATTGTCCATTATTGTTACTAAATGTGACCAAAGTAGACATATTACTTTCTATTAAGTTAACTTCAAATGTACAAAGCTGGAAAATCTTTGCATGGAAGTGTTTACATAGTTTTTTATACTCTTAATAAAATAGCTAGATTTAACATTTCTGACGATATATTATGTTGGAGGTATTCTCTAAAATGTAATGTTAACTGGTCCCATATTATGTATGAGTGCTCACATATAAAGAAATTTTGGGAGGATATAGGTGAATTTTTGCAAGCCATTTTTACTGATTCTTTTCTTTTGTCAAAGTCATTGATTGTTATGAATATAAATGAAACCTCCATTACGAAAAAGAAAGATCTTTATCTTCTTTGGACCATAATGGCAGTTTCAAAAAAATGTATCACAAGGAAATGGAACTCTCCCGTCATCCCAACATTTGAAGATTTTCTAACTTTATTGAAGGAAGTAACACTATTGGAAATCAAAGTCAAGAAAATGAGAATCTTTCCTAGGAAATGGATCAATAATCCTTGGGAGAAAATTCTCTCCCTAATTGAGACATTTAAAATGGTCGAAACCTTACCTTCATAAAAAGAGAGAAAGCAAGAAGACAACTCTTAATTGCTTATTGTAATTTTTGTTAAAAAGCATAATTTTGTCTGTGTAACTATGATTGTATTCCTTTATCTTCATTTGATCTGAAGCCATTGTACATTATGTAAATAGTTCTCTAAATTTTTTTTCTTGCTTGATGTGTAAAAGTTATTAACTGTTTGTTTTTTAAAACATTTTTCAAATAAAAATATTTGAACAAAAAAAAAAGATAGTAATAGATTCCAACTCTGCACGCATCCAGGAGAATTTAGATCTGCTATATTAGCTTTGCACAAATTCACTATCATCTTTCTCTTCTGCTTTTTTGACATTTTGAGTTTGAATTTTTTTCTACACTATATTTTCTGTAAAAGTGCATGTTTCTTGTAGTGATTTGTTGCAGCTGCAGCATTATTTGCATTGCATATAGTGTTTTGTTGAGACAACTCAGTGGGTTGTGGAAGGAAGACTAACATCAAAGGCTCTAATTATGTCTACAGTATTAAAAACTGGGAATGCAGCACAAATAGCTTAGCACAAGTAACACCTATTAATCACAGGGATCAGATTTCCCACTCCTCAATACTGAACTGCTATTGTTATTTGAAAAGAACAATTAACTTGGCTAGTTTTCAAGCCTGTAGTTCAAGCATTCCATAAAGTGCTGTTATCTGAGATGGCCATTAATAAAATTCAAAGGAAGCAAAATATTGAAAAATACTCAAAAGTAGGCATAGTACTGTTGTAAGCTGATAAGAGAGAACCACAGTAAACGATCCTCTCATCTTATCAGGGAGGTGAAAGCATTGACTGTAAAACAAAATCATGCTACCCTTGGCAGCCTCCTTTCAGGCCACTGTGGGCTATAAAATAAAAAAGTAGAAAAATAGTAATAACCGCTTACTTTGAAATGAGAATATTAGTAATGCAGAAACATTCAAGGTAAACTGAAAAAAAATATGTTTATTTTTTCAGTTTTGGGGTACAGTGCTCCTTTAAGAGTTTTAGTGCATTCTCAAGATTTCACCCATGTTTGTCTTTATTGAAGCTGGTTCACTTGTATGGGGAATGTTGTGTGAGTGGACAGTGCTTGGGAACTTTTTCTGGTAGAGAACAGGTGGTGTGGCCATTAGAAAGGCTCATCCCAAATTTGGGAAGTGTACTGCATACAGCTCATAAATACATGGGAAACATTCATGCAGCATGCATAAAGATAGTCATTTTGGGCATTGTGTACTGAGGTTTTACATATAGAAATATGTAACACATGCAGAAAAAAAGATACATCTGTCACATGCAGAAAATCCCATGTAGTTTGTTTTTGACACCAGTAAAGAGGGGCATAGGAAGTTGACAGCTCCCAAAAAATGGAACAAAACTAAATAAACCTTATTTGTCATGAATGTCTGAATTCATTTATTGTATGTGTGCAGTATGTCTGCCTTCTTTAGAGTCACCACTTGTAGAATATCTCTCCTGGATGCCAGTGATGAAGACAAGAAAGAACTGTAGGAGCTTACAGCTGCTTTTTTATGCTCTTGGTAATCATGGACGACAGCGCTGATGTGTCAGTTGAATTTTAATTTAATTTTAATTGATCATTTAGGACAATGTGGAATTTTTGGTGTAGATAAAGTGTTAAATACTTGTGCTATTTGATGAGACTATGGACAAACTGCTTGTGTTTGAAGAATGCTGATTGGGTGCGATTACTATGAATTTATTTTTGTGGGGATTTTAGTTGTAATTTTGATTTTTGTAACCAAGTTTCTATGGATGTGAAAAATTCTTGAGTGATGATCTGAAGCATGGAGTCAGTTGAGGCAGAGCAGACTAGTATGGACTTGTATGCATACTGAATAATGGTGTCCTGAGCCTAGAACTGAACCTCGGAGAACTCTTGTCACATCTAATGCAATGGCTGTTATTGTAAAAATTAAAAAATCAGTAGATCCAGCAAACAGTGACTGTAGTAGATTTATTTAAGTATAGAAGAACATGGAAAACAAAAATAGAGCAGACTTTGGCTATTCAATCCAGCCTTCTTCAGTGCATTAAATCCACAAAGCAAACAAGCACCTATTTATAGTATAGCCCCACCAGAGGTTACTTTAGGTAAATTGCACCAATTCATTAAACATATTATAAGTATTCATTCAATCCTGGAGAAAACAAGGCATCTAATTTGATTGTCCATTTTTTTCTCCATATTGTTTAATAGCTGATGCCAACCTGATTTATTATTTCTGTTGCCCTGTATTATATCGATAACTGTAAATCTAAACATCTTTTTGGTGTTTCTCTGTATGTTTGTATAAAGCATTTGTTGTTTTTTTTAATCTGATGTCACTTAGACGTTCTGATATGCTGAATTTGACACATCTAGATGTCTGTCCCACATAAAAAGCTGAACAGCTACAAGTAGACATGTAAATGACCCATTCAGACTGAGAATTAGCAAAAAAGGTGCATTGAACACTTGTCCAGTGTTTTTACTAGTAAATTCTTTGGTCTTCAGCATACTTTTACAGTGGGTGCAGTGTCCGCATGGAAAGCAGCCCTTCAAGGACCCACCTTCTAATGTTATTTGTGTTAGACTGTTGTCAATTTTATTCCCTTGTTTGTAGTGATTCATGAATAAACCAATGTTCTCGCCTCTCCTAAAAGAAAAGTGGCATGTATCATCCAAGAGCGCACTCGGCTTAATATCAGCCAGTAAGATATTCCAATGCCTGCGGACACTGTTGATAAGGACAGCTATGTTCCTGCCATAAGTGGTGGCTAATCTGATTTGGGAGTTATTATTTGGGGTTTTATCCCTGTATTGAAGTAGACTTTTTCTGTTCTGGTTGGTGACCCAACATTTGCCTTGATAGATGCCCCTTTTTTGTAGCCCCTGTCATTAAATCTCCTAACCAAATCTGACTCGTAAGCATCCGAACAGATCCGCTTCAGGCATAAGAATTGTGACTTTGGAATGTTTCTGCATATATGAGGAGGATGAAAGCTAGTAGCATGAAGCAAGGAGTTATACTGGAGGTATTTACGATAGACCTCAGATGTCCATGTATGGTCAGTATTCCTAATTACTAATACAGCCAAAAAGGTAGTTTTATCAGTATTGAACGTGATCGTAAACTGGATCCCCCATTTATTCTCATTCAAATAGGTAACAAACTCCTTGAGATATACACTGTCAGACCTCCATACCAACCAGCAATCATCCAAATATCTCCTCCATATGTCAATCACATCTGTGTAAATGTTATGGGTCCTATCATAAATAATCTGTTCTTCAATGTAGGCCATAAAGAGATTGGCATATATTGGAGCAAATAAAGCCCCCATTGCAGTCCCTTTGATCTGTAAATAACAGTTGTTCTTGTAATATATGACATTTTTGGTTAATACATGCTCGGCCAAGCAGAGCAAAAATGTATTAAAGCCAGGTGGATATAGTTCAGACGTGAATAACCAATGTTCCAAGGCCTCCAAGCCTGCCCAATGGGGAATGTTTGTATATAATGCAGAAACATCCAAAGTGCACATGTACCACCCTGCTTCTAACTGCATGTCTGATATAACACGTAGAAACTCTGTGGTATCTTGTATTCTTGCTCTGACACCTTTGAGCAATGGTTTGAGGTGTAATGTCAAGAACTGTGTTAGTGGTTCGGTAATTGAACCTTTGCCCGAGACAATAGGTCTGCCTGGAGGGTTTTGTAAACTTTTGTGAATTTTGGGTAGGAAATATATGTACTGACTACAGGGGTCAGTAACTGTAAGATGATGAACAATATTGTTTGTTATAATCCTCTCCTCCCTGGCAGAATGCAAAAAAATCATCTATTTGTCTCTTGAAACCAGATGTAGGGTCCAATACCATATGTGTGTAATACCGATTGTCAGAGAGTTGTCTCATAGCTTCTGAATTATATAAAGACCAATCCTGTACTACTATTGCACCACCTTTGTCTGCTGACAATATTACCAGTTTTTTGTTGGCTGCCAATTCATGTATAATGTCCATTTCTTTCCTAGACAGATTGTTACGCCTTACACGAGTTTCCCTGTAATTAAAATGTAACTCAGAAGGTTTGAAGCATCTGGTCTAAATTAATTTATTTTGCAGACTAAAACCTTGGTCTTTTTGAAATTTGCATCTTTGTAGAGTGTTGCATAAAATAAAACTAAAGCTCTGGGTGTGTTCTTCTACTCTTGATTTAGCCAGTAATGCTGTGGTGTTTAATGCTAATGAAGTATACTGAGTAATATGTGATCTTTTATATTTTTCAGTGTACGGGCAGTTGGTTCAGCAGCAGTTGACATGTGCATTACAGCAACAGGTGGTGCAGAGGCTTACTATGAAATGGGCATCCACTGCTGGGATGTAATAGCAGCTGCCATTATAGTTACTGAAGCTGGTGGTGTAGTGATGGATGTGACAGGTAACTGAATACTGACTTGATTTATACAGCATTCCCCAAATCTCCTTTAGCCCCCTTTTTTATACCCCCATTGTATATAGCCTTAGACTTTTGATGATCTCTGCAGTTGTTTTAGGAACTTATTTTTGATCTGTATATCAGTGAACTGCCTTTGCAGTGTATATAGAGCAATATTTGCTTTGCTGTGTTATTTTTTTTTTAAGGATTTATTTAATTGTTATTGGGTCTGAAATTCATGGTATGTTCATAGCTTCACAGGTATCTGTGAGGATCTTAAGAATCCTAATTGTACATTCTCATGGTAGTTTTTAGGACTTTTATTTTATATATGAATAACCCAAAGAGACAGACTGACAAAGGCTATTTTGGCACATTTACATGTTTCCCATAACCACAAACCAGAGGTGAGTTTTTGTTACCCATCCATTTATCCAAATTACATCTGACTAGAGTAAGAGAAGTACTACCCTTTATATGGGAGTGGAAGACAGTTTCATGGAGGTGGTATACTTTGTGATACATTCCTATGCCTGCAACATGTTCTGTTTATTTTTCAGAAGTAATTAAGATACCTTGAGCAGATGTTTATGATCCATTAGACATAGGAATATGTAACAGGTTTGACAGAACAGGGTCTGTTGAAGCTCTATATGCAAGACCCAGGTCACCACTCAGAAACCTGTATGGTACTGATAAGAGGGGCAAGACTTTGAGGTTGTCTGCATATTTTTTTACGATTTAGGCCCCAGATTTTTTTTAGTGACAAAGTGTTGTGGTTGTTCCAGTTGTGGCAAGTACTTGGGCAGATACATGCCGAAAGTGGCATTTATACTTGGTGATTAGTCTGAGTGCCGAGTACAGTGGAGTGATAACATCCCAAGATCTGGATGCAATGCATTAGATATAAACTGTGCAGTAAAAAGGACTTTCTTGCAACAGTGGATACTTCATTGTCAAAAGGCAGTTCAGTGTTGACATAGATTCCAAGCTCCAGGGATGTCATTGTACCGAGTACAATGGAATGATAACATCCCTGGATTTGGATGCAGTGCATTTAGATATACACTGTGCAATAAAAACACTTCCTTACAACAGCAGATACCTTTTGATCAAAGGACAGTTCATTGTCAACATAGATTTCCAGATCCCTATCTATAGAATCAGTTTTTAGGGGTGTGTTGTCAATGTGATAGTTACAAGTAGAGTCATGCTTGCTGAAGAATATTTTACACTTCTTGGCATTTAGTTTTAGTCCATGGTTTTGACACCAGCTGTTTGTTTGGAACAGGCCCTTTGAAGGATCTTGGTGACCTCTGGGGAGTTTATGATGTCACCAGGTTTACAGTTATCTGCAGTCTTGGCTAGCCACAAACACTTGGCATTGGCTTTGACCTCCGAGAAGTAAATGTCAAAGAGGAGTGGCCCAAGGACTGAACCCTGGGGTACACAGCTAGTGACAGGTCTGTTGGTGGAGGTACAGCAAACCCCCCCCCCCAACTTCCCGAGTTCTGTTTCTGATCCAGTTTATCTAGTGATTTATTTAGGGATTGATGTTTGGCTGGAAAAGTTTATCTGCAGTACTTGTCAGCCTTAATAATTAAATGCATTTAATAGAACAGTGTACAATTTAGCTTTATTTAACGTTAGCCAGTGCACTTTTACTTAGGGCTGAAAGTTGCTGTTTTTCACAGCTGGGAGGTGAAAAGAGATAAGAAAAGAACAGTCAGGAATAAATTTAAGTGGGAATGCATGCCTTTTAGCATGGTTGTGCTTAGTTTTAGGTTAGGTAATGCCTGCAGTTGCAGCTATTGATTTGGGGAAATTCCTACCTGGAGGGTTAACCTTCATTTTTTTGGAGATATACATAGTTTTGTGTGTGTATTCTAAGTTACTAGGGAATGGGGTGTTTTGAAAATTATTTAGTTTTTTTTTCAAGGTTTTCATTAAATCAAAAAGTCTTAAACATATGACATAGGTTCAGATGGAGATGAGAAGAAACAACTGTACAAAAGATGAGCCTGCCAAACACCAATGCATGCATGTAACACAAATGTTAGAAATACGCCTTCAAAAAACTATGTATAATAGGTATAAACAATAGCTTATTGTCATAATGGCTATGATGTCCACATTATTTGTAATGTAAATAGCCTTACAGGTATTGACAAAAGAAAAGAGTATTTAATTATATTAATATGCATAGTGCAAGTAGTAATGATGCAGGATACACATTTGGAAAGAAAGAGCATGCAAATTTGACAAAGAAAGGACTTCAGGATGGATATTCAGCAGAATACCAGGGACAAAGTGAAAGGGGAGCAATTATATGAATTGCTAGAGGGGCTCCAGCAGTGATAGAGGAGGAAAGAAGACAATGATAGTAAATTTGAGGTAGTAAGGGGTTATTGTCAAGGGAGGAACATTGCACTGGCATGTGTTCCACCAAAACTGCTGTTATGGAGCTTAAGACATTTTGGCAGAAATAATCAGCTTTCAGCAGGGAATATTACTTGTAGGTGGGGACTCAGACTTGATTTGCAATACTGAGGTTGCATCAGGGTTACCTAGAAGGGAAAATATAACAAAAGAGGGTAGATTTCTGAAGAAATTTATGAAGATATTTGGTTTGGAAGATATGAATTCAGTTGTTGGAACTCGGACAGAATTTACATATTATTCACCAGTTTACAACAACCAGGCTGGACTAGATAGAAATTCTATTTCACATGATTATTTGCATTTAATTAAAATCTGTGACACACATCGAATAACTATTACAGATCATGCACAAGTGAAAACTAAGATAAAAATGCAGGATAATGAAGTAAAGATGAGACACTAGTGCTTTCCCAGCTACTTGTTGAAAAGGGAGGAATTTAAGTAATGAGTAGTGGACATTATTTGAGAGTCATTAGGAAAGATAGACAGATCTTCAGAAGTTAAAGTTAGTGTGTGGGATAAAATGAAAATAGAGTTTAAAAAACAGGTTAGAAGTAAAACAGAAAGAGGTGTGGTTAAGAAGTAGTAAGAATTACTTAAAGGAGCTGACACTGATTAAAATTCTGCATTATAAGGGGACTCTTGCATAAGAGGTGCAAATGCAGAGGGAAAAGACAAAGTAAGAGGGTGTCTGGATAATATGCATTTGTTTAGAAAGACTGGTGTTAAGCAACAATTTTTTTGATAATAACTTATTTTATTTATTTCCAGTTTGTTGACCAGGAAGTCCACTCGGCCCAGGGTGCCAATTTTCAGTGGAGGCCCGGGGAGAAAAGCTCCACAATGCAAAAATACAGTAAAGTTTCAAAATACAAGTAAAGATACAGAGTACAAGCATACAACAGATGCAAAGTACAAATACAAATATATATCTACAAACAAAAAGAAGAATATTTACAATATTGACCTAAGAAAAGCATTTGTAATTATCAACTTGTGGACATTAGTGAGTTTGTAGCCATGTTTGTAGTAACCTACTTGGAACAAGCAAGATTTTGAGATTAAAATAAGGTTGCAGTTTAGCCAGGTAGATTGTTGGTGTGAGTTATTTGTTCATACAAGTTAAGAAAGTTAGTATAAGTAGATGGAATAAAGCATAGACATTGTAGGGATTAGAAGGAAGGAATTAGCTAGGTTGGAAGACTGCAGGTACATTTCCAGATAGAGGAGAGGTAGGAATGAAGCTGTGTTTTAAAGCTTTCCACATTCTGCATTCTTCTTAGGGTAGGAGGAAGATAATTCTATTTTTTTGGGTAAGGAAAAAGAGAGGAGTAGTTGTCCTGGCGGGCGGTTAGCTTTATGAATGGTGATTAAATTTTGATGTGCAGATCTAAGAGTTCTATTTGGAACATAGGTGAGAAGGATGTTTGTAAGGGTGGGGCATTTGGTGGGGGTTGAAGAGCAGTCTATGAGCTGTGATGAGTTGGAGGTAGTCCTGATAGTTTGGAAGTTCTAGCTAATTTAGAGAGTGAAGGGCAAGGAAGTGATGGGAGGAATTTTTGGAGTTAGTGGCGAATTTGGAAATTTTGTTAAAAGTTTTCTAATTTGGAAGTGATGGATGTAGATAGGTTGATTAGTAGTGGTGCACCGTACATTAGGGAGGGAAGGAGGTAAGTGGAGGCGAGAGTAAGTCTGGTGTGGGGTGAGAGGAAGCTAATTATTCCTGTATAGCATACCACATTTTTGGTGGGTATTCTTTATGTTTTAGTATATGGTTGTCAAATTTTAGGTGCTCATCTATAGTTACACCTAGTAATTTAGCATGGGGGACAACTTCAATAGGAGTGTTATTTTGGCTTAGAACTTGGAAAGAAGTTTTATCAAAAGGGAAGGATTTTGATGGTAGAAAGATTAATATTTTGGATTTGTTTGCATTTAGGGAAAGGTGGTTTTGGAGTATCCAGGCCTCGGTGGTAGAAAAGGCGGTCTGAGTCTTAGAAGTTTGGGGAGATTAGTGGCAGAGCAGACTAGAGTTGAGTCGTCTGCATATTGGATTACTTTGGCATTGGAAATAGCAGAGTGAAGTGTATTGATAAAGATATTGAACAACATTGGACCAAGAATCGATCTCTGAGGTATGCCGGTGGGGGTATGGAGAAAAGGAGAGATACTTTTTCTCCATTTTACAGCCTGAGATCTATCAGACAAGTAGCTTGAGAACCAGGAGACCGTATTTTGAGAGAGATTTAGGTTTGAGAGATGGCTCAGAAGATGAGTATGGGAAACAGTATCAAATGCTTTTGAGATCTAGAAGCACTGTGGATACTATTTCCCCGGAATTTCGGGCACGATTGATTGTATCTAGGAATGAGGGGAGAGCTGTTGTAGTGCTGTGCCCGGGTCGGAAACCATGTTGGGTTGGGGTGAGGAGATAGTTTTGAGTTAGGAAAGGCATAAGTTGGAGATGAACACATTTTTCTAGGATTTTGGAGATTGGGAAGAGGATAGCCATGGGGCAGAAGTTTGAGATGTTAGTGTTTTTGCCGCGTTTGTGGAGAGGTAAAGTATAGGCTGTATGCCAGAGTTTGGGGACATAGGATCCCTGTATGGATCTGTTGATTAAGATGCTAATAGGGAATGCTATCCCATCACCATCAGATTTAAGAGAAATAGAAGGCATATTGTCAGGAACATTAGAGCAGGGTTTTATTTTGAAGAGAAGTCTTTTTATATAGTTGGTAGGTATAGGATTAAGGTTGAAGATTGGGGGCAATTGGGGGCAGTAGGTGGGGGGTTGTAGAGGAGGAGGTACACATAGCACAAAAACATTTAGCAGAATGATTTAGGCAGCAGGAAGTAGAATGAGTTGTTATCAAACTTAGGGAGCCTGTAACATGAAAAATAACCAGAGATCCTGTAGACAACTGTGGAAATCAAGAAAGAGCACTAAATGTAAATATATATGGAAGACTTAATTTTACAAAGATTAGAGGTAGATGAGGCTCAACATCTAACATTTAAGATAGGAGGGGATGAGATACAAATGCTGATGTATAATCAATCTTCAGGAAAGTCTCCAGGAACAGATGGTATCCCTTTGGAAGTGTAGAAGGTAGGAGGGAAGAAAGTCATAAAGATCTGGAAAATTTTGTTTAATAGTGTTTTAAAAGGAAGAGAAACAAACTTCTTGGAAGAAAGCTGCAGTGGCTATATTACTCAAGGATGGTAAAGACCCATCAAACCCAGCTTCATACAAACCCGTTTCAATTTTAAACTTTGTAATAGGTAAAAGAATAGCAAAGGTATTGCCAAAATTAATAGGCATGGATCATTGTGGTTTTGTGGAGGAGAGGCAAACATTTGACAACATTAATAGCACAATGATGATCCGGAGGAAAGCAAAATGTAAGAAAATATCATTGTTGCTAGTGGGGCTTGATGGAAGAGAAAACATCTGATAGAGTAAGCTGGGATGTTTTGAGCAGGGCAATGGGATCATTTGTATTCCTTGATATAAAAGTAATTAGGAGGATATATGATGGATCAGAGGCAATAATTAATGTGGGAGAGCTCCTCTCTGTCAAGTTGTGTTTGAACTGATGAACCAGGCAGGGGTATCCTCTTTCCTTATTTGCTTTATGTTTAGGACCATTGGCAAAGAAAATAAGGGACTCAGATATGGAAGGATATAATTGGTATGGTAATCAAGAAAAGTTTGCTTTTTTTGCAGACAATGTTATTTTGCTCCTGATAAATCTAGAAAAGGATATCTCCTTGTTGTGGAACATTTTGAGACAATTTCATTTTGTGATATGAAATTAATGAAGATAAAATATAAGCTATAGCCATAAATTGTGTCCATACACAAATCGTGTCAGCAATACCCATATTTATAGAGATATGATAAGATGAATTAGGAGAATGTATTAAAAGGCTTGTGTTATAGCAGCTAAGGATATGTGGGAAGAGGCTAAACAAAAGGTAATACAAAAACTGAGAAACTGGAAGCTCTGGTTTATGGATATGGATAGTAGGATATACACAGTGAAAAATGTTTTAGTCCCTTTAATTTTATATATGGGTAAGGCATATTTTTATCAACCAGTGGTGAGGTTGTGTACATTTGCCAATAAAGAGTTGAGGAAATTTATCTTGGAGAGGAAGAGGGTAATAGCTAAATGGGATAAGTTGATCCTTCCAATAGAAGAAGCTGGTTTAGGATTATTTATTTTATTTATTTAGGAACACTGCAGTGGTGGTGCTGCGGTAGCATTGTCGCCTCATAGCAAGATGTTGTCCCATTCGATTCTCAGCTAGAGCGTCTTCTGTGTGGAGGCATACGTGAATGGGGCGTGCCTTCGTTGAAGGTTGTGCGTCAGGGCTGGTAACCCGGTATGTAAAAATCCACTACCAATCATTAGCGGACCGGAGTTCCGCTGTGGTGACCCCTAACCGGGAAAAGCCGAAAGACACAAACAAATTTTACATTTGCTCATCGGGAAATGTCTGACTGGGCAGGACTGCCCATTTTCAATGGAGGCCCGGGGAGAAAATCTCCAAATAATAGTACATAGAAATTTATAAGAAAAACAAAGAAAAAAACATGCAGCATTAAAAAACTATTAAATACAATAAAAATGTAAAGATAAAAATATAGGGAGCATACAGTAAATGGGATATTATTTGATCAAGTTAGTGATTGATGGTAAAGCTATATGATGGAGATATAAGTAGATACACTGGAAAATACAGTACATTGCAAGAGAATTGCATCTAAGTAGATGAAATAAGAATAAAAAATACCATCTGATCTATAGACTATAAGAGCAAAAAGGGGTTAGATAGGAGAATAGGAAGTGAGTTTAGGATGATTTGTAGATATTATTCAGAGCAAGTACATGTACAAGACCATGAGTTATTTAAATGTGACTTAAGACGGCACTTTAAGTCACGTGTGTTTTGTACTGACCAGTTGTTAAGAGGGAGTGCATTCCAGGCTTTAGCTTCAGTAGTAGAATAGAGTCCCCAGAGATTACCTAACTTGAAGAGATATTTTAGAGCTACACAATTAAGGTTAATATATATAACACAAGCAGAAGGTTATAATTCAAAATGGAAAGGAATGATGAAGCAGAGATAGTGGGATTTTTGGATGCAGATCCTTAATGAGAATCATAGCAACCATGAATATTATGATATTCATAAAGTAGCAGAAAGTATTTTAAGAACTAAGCCAACAAGAAAGTGAAGAAAAGAGATTTTGCCAATAGGGATGACTGCAAGTAGGGATATAGAAAATAGGCAAGAGGGGATTAGAATTTACTGGAGAAAACTAGAAAAGGAACCAAATACTGGAGAAAATAACTAGAGAGGGATAAGTAATTGAGTGGGATGAGGTGAAAAAGACATTTGGACTTCAGGCTAGGGACTGCCTTTCCTAACAGGGATTGATATCAGAGCATAAGCAAAGAAAAAGGGACAGGGGAATCTTGAGTGAAAGACCTGCCCTAGTGGCGTTTTTAGTCAAATCTAGTAAAGAAGCTGGTGTTAAAAAGGAATAATTAGTAGGGCATATAAAATATTGCATAACTATAAGAATTGATCAGATGTTAGAAAAGTTTGGGAAGAGAGACTGGAAAAGCAATTTGCTAGAGAACAATTGGAGGACAAATATGCCTTTCAGGTGTGCAGCAAAGTCCAGAAAGTTTAGGATCTTTGCTTGGAAGTGTTAGGTATTTGTAAACCCCAAGCTGTGACTTGATAGAATTTTTCCTCATGTAGATAGCAAATGTTGGAGGTATGATGTGGAAGGAATCGGTAACTGGGAGGATATGTTTTGGGAGTGTAATGAGCTGGCAACTTTTAATAATTCCTTAAAGAGTAATATGTAAGCAAATGCCTGTAACTAATGATTTTATTTTTTTGAGCTGGGACACAGGATCTAAGTTGCTTAGATATATAGTAAGACCTTATTAAGTTTAATTCTGTTGACTTCCAAAAAAGAAATCACTAGAAAATGGATATCAAAGTATAAACCAACAGTATTTGAAGTATTGAATATCGTAAGACATAAAAGAACTGGACGAAGGACCTTTAGAAAAGGGAAGGAGCAAATTACATATAAATAATTTTGGGAACAATACATACAGAATAATGTTCAAGAGGAGGAGGAGTGATATTTAAGAGAAGGCAGGAATTCAGTAATTTATGTAATGTTGGACTGATCAGAATTACAAAAAAGAAAATATATATGATGTGTAATGTATGCAGATGGAAAAATGTTAATATGGTTTGCTTTCTTTTGTTTGTCTATTACAGTCGAATGACGCTTCTAGGTGTTGATGCCCCAAGGCACCAAATATTGCTTGTTCAAATTTGCATTAATAATTTCAAAAACATGCTGCATTCAAAGTATTAAAGGGTTTCATCTTAAAGTTTACACAATGGTAAACACAATTGTATTGATATTTATGATAGCAGTAACCCACAGTTAGGTGTGGGTAATGCTGGAGTTACCCACTGTTGGCATGGTTTGGTCACGAGGATGAAGCCCTCCTGACCAAACAAAGCCAACTGTGGGTAAATCCAGCATTACCCACACCCAGCCATGGGTTATTGCTGTTATACAATGATGTTAGTTTTATGTTGTGTTATGTTTGTGTTGTTATTTAGGTTTTTGTTTGCTTTACTTTGTATTCTTTCACTTTTTGTGAGATAAAATAGTCCACACTTTGATGTAGTTAGCCACAGCCCCTCTGTTTTGTCTTGAACATTTGAGAAATATATTCCAAACAAGGAGGTGACTTTGTATAATATTAAGTAATAGAGTGTATAGAGTGTGGGGACTGGAGGAATGTTGGACTGTTGGGGAGGGGGGGATGTTGGACTACCAGAAATCAGCAGACAATTCCCAGCACTAACTTTTGGTATAAAATGAAACTGAGTTCAGAACAGTTTAAACTCCATATCAGTTATAAATATTCCTACTTTTAAAAAAGAACAAACAAAAGCATTTAAAGGGGGACAAAGAAATAATTATTCAGGACAACAGCTGGCACCCTTTAAATGTTGACTGTGTAACACACTGCCTGTTCAAACACTGTCCCATAATGCTTAACCTTCAGTACCACAATGCATCACTGTAAAATAAAACAATGAAAATATGACTATGTGACCACGATAAGGTGTGTATAGCATCACATCTTTAATATGGACATAGCCTCGGTTTCCATGAAACAGATGGGGTGTATTTGGCCAGCTAGGTAACCTTGTACTCACCAACTGTAAAGTGCACAGGAAGATCAGTGTACATCGGCCAGTACATCACCCCATCCTACAATGCAAATCAGTTAACAAAGGGAACAAAGCCACGACACTCCTTTCTTATTCCAGCACTCCCAGAAACACAGTAAATATATCCTGTTATGCTAGAAAAGCTGTACATCTGCCATTGCGAGAAAAGGATGTAAGCACACAGCGATGTGCAGGGGAATGGAAATCAGAGTTGCTTCTAGTCCTACCTCTGCTGCTGAACATTGTGGCAAGAAAGATGCACTACTGTGCTGCTCTTTCAGGAAAGTTATACAGACTTGGAGGATGGAGGGAAGAAAAGGGAAAATTAATAAGCCATTATACAATGTCATTTCCGAAAAGAAAGGCAGGGCTGCATGATTTTTTAACAACCGGACTTGTAACTTAGGTTACTGTGGATTTACAATGTGCACGCTGGTTGGATTGGCCAATCTGCATGCACGTATCTTGTCTTTTCAGAGATGACATTGTATAATATCTATATAGACAATAGATAACAATAGATATTAATTGTTGTTCATATATTTGTTTATATTGTCATAAATTTTATGTTTTTTCTAAGTATCTTGAAAACCAAGTAGCACAGACAGAACTGCTTAGCTTCATATGAAAGCCCTCAGGTGTATGAACAAAATGCTGCTGTCAGCGTGTGTGTAACTTGAGTGGTTACCAAGATATTTTATGTTGTTTACAAAACCTTACAAACTTAATAGTTACTCCCCAGGATTTATCGAAATCCATCTAGGCACAGTGTAGAGCCTACATGGAATGTATCTGTGAACACTGCCATGGTTCCCCCTCGGCAGTGCGACATGCATATTAATGATGACACTCAGCTGAGGGAGAGCCGAGGAACACAGATATTGAATCAGTGTAGGGAGAGGTGTAGTGGCTACCGTGGCTGCAGATGAGTGTGAGGCTCCCTATAATGCTATCCGCCACTGTTGTAATATTGTGAAGCATGTCGACTGTATAGGATGTCATTTATATGATGTTATGATTTTTTTTAAATATTTCTTGCTTTTTATTTATTTTTTTTTACTTGCATCAGCTGACACCTGGCAGACATCTAAAAACAGAAAGCAGATGTAATTAATTATCATAATAAAGTTTTTATTTTATTTATTTATTTTTAATTTTTTTGTGTGGCACGAAGTGCAGCAGAGCTGAGCAGAGTTCATATGTACATGACCGACACCTGGCAGACATCTAAAAATAGAAACCGGATGTAAATAATTATTTATAGTTGTGTTTAAGCATGATTACATGGTGCGGTACTCAGCAACGATAACTGGTAGCCTAGCAGTGTATGTAAAGGTATACTAGTTTTTATAACATCCAACTAGCTACATGGGTAGAGTTATGGTCTTATTTATAGTAGGTCCTGTGTTTGAGTCTGTAAGAGGCAGAATATGACTGCAAATGAATGTAATATTTTATTTTAATTTTATGAAACTATTGTGAATTTTGGCACTCTGCTAAGCACTGCTCATTCATGTGAAGCAATGCATAAACATGTTAATGGCTACCAATGTTTTCCTGGTGCTAAGCCTCACTAAAACAACAGTTCTGCGAGTTTTTGCATGGCTTGGCTTCTCTTAGGTGGTTTGCGCGCTGGTAAGCAATGCAGCACTTTTTTTGAATGTGGGTGAATGATGTCTAAGGGTGGGAAAACAGCCTATATTAACCCAATAGGCAGGAATTCTGCAACAGTCATTGGAGTTCAATCAACTGTTGATATGGTTGGTGGTGTTGGTGAAGGTGTGCGCTTTCAGGCGCACAAGTTGGGTATTCAGGAGTCCAGGGTCATGGTCTGGCTTCCTTGTTAAAAACCATGAACCTCTGGCTGATGCAGGGAGGATTCCAGGGCTCAGAGTGTAAGGCGGAGACCTGGGACCGTTTGGCCAGGAGCTCAACAATGTTACTGGTATCCCCTGTGCAGGTTAGCAATGTCATCACCACCATCACAACCTGAAAAGGAGAAAGAGGGGAACCTTGGACACCTGGGTCCAAGAAGTAAGAGCAGGGAATGCCCCACAAATATGTAAGTAATTTTACCCATTTTACCAATATGCAAGCTGAATGTTTGCAAAACTATTATGCATAATGGTGTGCTTCTCTCCTACAGCTGCAGCTGAGAGGGCTCACAGTGTTGGTTTCCATGCCGGATGCTTGACCAGGTTTCACTGTGACCATGGTAAGTATGGATTTAGTATGCTAACTGTAGTGCAGTAAGCAAGAATGGGTAAAGCATTTACTGCAATTAAGTATAAACAAGAAAACTGTAGTTCAATAAATGGTCAAGTAGAACTGTAGTGCAATAAATGGGCAATTAGAGCTGTACAGCTGTAGTGCAATAAACCGCAAGAACTGTACTTCAATAAAACAATAAAAATACCAATAACAGTAAGCAAAATGTTCTTCAGCAGGATTGTGTTGTCAAAGCCATTGCAGTAGTGCTGCATGCATTGATTGTCTACGGTAAAGTTGCTGCAGTCAAGTGTAACACTGCAGTTGTAGCCAGCAAATCTAATGGCCTGCAAACTCTAGTGCTTAACTCATAGCCCTGTCCAAGGCTGTCTCCAGGCCAGTATTGGTCACATAATGTTCTCCCTTCCTCAGACAGCAGGTAATAAAGGTATATGGGTGAGGATTGCTTTTGGACATCACAGGTATTTCAAACCAATTACAATAAAATGTGGTCATTAGCATGTTGATTCTTAAATACAGCTTTGTTAATGTATGCAGTATGGTTGTAGTTCATGGATGTGTGTTCTACTGTCACTGCAGTCTAGTATAACACTGTAATAGTACTAGAATGCCAGAGCAATGTCCTGTAACTTGTATTGCTCAGTTCATAGTATAGTTCCAGGTGATCTCCAGGCAAGTATCAGTCACTCAGTAGTCAACAGTGATTCAGTAGTTCAGTCTGTTAAATGCTTTGTATGCAGTACATTTTGCCACACACAGTCCTGGGTTCGAATCCAGTGGTATGTATCACTAAAGTTTCAGTATCAGTCAGGTAATGCTCACATTTGTTCTCTCATCAGGAACACCACAAATATATAGGTGAGGTAGCCCATGTTATGAGCAGGTATTGTGTTTAGATTTCAAAGAATGTTAACATCACTACCAAGAATGTGTTCATCAGCATTGTTGAATCATAAATAAAGCTGTGTAATCCCCATATGGCTGTGTCCCTTGCATGTCTGTACTAAGCTGCTGCAGTCAATTAATACATTATTTGCAGATGTCCCATGCAGTCGCAGCTATTGGGTTCTACTCCCATGCCTGCCAACTAAGGCATGATGGCTGTCTAGTTTACTTACTGTACACAAACATGTCTCAAGTGTCACAATTTCTCATAATGTACTTAAAACTGCCTAATTCGTCTGTCACATGATTAGCAGATAAGTATTACCTGAAATGCAATGTATTACCAAATCTGTTTACAGAACATCTAGGTAGCTCATAGGGTCATAGGTAAGTACTAGGCTATCAGCCCGAGGGCCTACGTAAGCCTAGCCAACAAGGTTCCCCGGCTTATGCCACCCAAGAAAGTTATTTTCCTGTGCCACTGTCGAGCAGAGACACAGAAGTGATCCCTGGGGTGTATTTCCTATTTCCCATCCACTCATCAAGATTTTTCTTGAAGAGTGCTAATGAAGAACTTTGCTTGACATAAATGGGTAGCTTGTTCCAGAGTATGGGAAGTCTCTGGGACAGGAATCTATCCCTCCAGCATGTCCTGTTTATTGTTCATAGGTTCATAGGTTGATACTAGGCTATCTGCCCTAGGGCATTTATAAGCCTAGCCAGAGTGTGTTTGGCTTTCGCCACCCTTTTAGATTAGTTGACTGTGCCTCTGTATAGTAGGTCACAGAAGATAGCCCTTTTGAGGTTAGTTTACTGTGCCTTTGTCTAGTAGGGACACAGAAGAGATCCCAGGTATAAACCTACGATCTCCCATCCACTCATCAAGATTTCTCTTGAAGAGGGTCATTGAGGGACTCTGCCTAACATGGATTGGGATTTTGTTCCAGAGTGAGGGGAGCCTCTGGGATATGAATCGGTCCCTCCAGCATGTCCTATTTATTTCTGTGCTGAGGTTCAAGTCCCTGGAGCCTGTAGCTCTAAGGGATTTGGATTTCCTGAGGTGGAGCATGTCCATTAATTCTGGGTTGGACATGGCTTTATACGTCAGGCACAGATCGCCTCTGAGTAGGCGGTAAGCAACTGAGTAGAGCTGGAGTTTCTTTAGCCTAACTGTGTAGGGCATCTGTTTGAGTCTCTTGATCCTCTTGGTGAGGTACTTTTGGGGTCTTTCCAGTTGCTGCAGGTGTCGGGTAAGGTACATCCCAAATGGGGCATTGTATTCAATTATGGGCCTGATGAGTGATGAGTAGAGGGGCACAATGGCCTCTCTTGATCTAGATGTGAACCCTTTCGTGATAAGGTGGGCTATGTAGAAGGTCTTTCTAACCACTTTGGCAACGTGATTGTCAAAGGAGAGATTGCTATCTACTTGGGTCCCCAAATCCCTAATTACTTCTTCCGTACTTAATGGATTACCACCTATGTGGTAATTTGTGGGCACTTTGTTTTTCCCAAAGGGGATGACTATGCACGTTTTGGCATTTAGCTTTAGGCCATGGCTCTGGCACCAGTTATCCGTCTCTGTGAGACCCTTTTGGAGGATGCTTGTGTCAGTTGGCGAGTCGATTATGGCACCCAGTTTGCAGTCATCTGCGAACTTGGTCAGCCATAGTCCTCCCATGTTAGCCTGTACCTTAGAGAAATATATACCGAACAAGAGAGGTCCCAGAACTGAGCCTTGTGGGACGCCACTTGTAACTGGTTTAGAGTCTGACATGGCACCTGCAATTCTGACCATGTGGGTTCTATCCCTGAGCCAGTTTGCAACCCATCTTGTGACATAGAGGTTGATATTTAAGCTGTTGAGCTTATTTATAATGCCCGAGTGGGGTATTGTGTCGAAGGCTTTTGCGAGATCCAGGTAGGCTGTGTGGACTACCTTCCCTTCATCTATGGCCTTGGTGACTGTTTCAAAGAAGTTGACCAGGTTCAAGAGGCAAGATCTGCCCTTAACAAAGCCGAATTGGGTAGGATCCAGTGTTTGGAGGTTCCCAATGTCTTTGTTTATGAGTTTCATGATGATACACTCTATAGCTTTGCAGACCAGGCTAGTCAGGCTTATAGGGCGATAGTTTCCGGGGTCCGTTGTGGCACCACCTTTGTGGAGTGGGACCACTGTTGCTGTACGCCATTCCTTGGGTACATATCCTGTAGTAAGGCTGAGATTGAACAGTGACTTTATGTGAGAGTTCAGTTCTTCTTGGAGTTCATGTAAGACGCAGCCCGGGACACCGTCCGGTCCCATTGATACTGTGTTTTTTGCTTTGGAGAGGGCAGCTCTCACCTGTGCATCTGTGATGTCAGGGAGGCTACACCCTGTTGGGATAGACATTTGCTCTTTTGGAGGAAGGGGGGAGAAGTTTGCACTGAACCTGTCTGCCAGGATGTTGGCAATGTCTGTGGGTTCAGTGTATTTTTTGTCATTTTGAACTAACTCAGAGCATATCTGGGAGTTGCCACCCAGGTTCCTGACATAACTAAAGAAGGCCTTGTGATTATCTTTAGCATCTTGTGCAATTTTTCTTTCGAAGCTGGCCTTAGATGATTTTATGAGGGATCATAGTTTCTTGCTAGTACTGATCAGAGATGCCTTCCCTTTTTGGGATTTTGCTCTATCATGTAGTAGCTTCCTCCTTCTGTTGTATACCTTGTTTATGGCTGGGGTCCACCAGACAGGTCTCCTGCCTTTGGAGGAATGAGTCTTGGTTTTATTTTGGATAGCACGATCCATGCATTCCTGTAGGTGTCCATAGAAGCATTTGTAAAGGATTCTGCAGTTTGGGCCGTATTTTCCACTGGCCCGGAGGCTGTGAAGGATTCCACCTCAGTTTTGAGAAGTGTGAAGTTTGCTTTTGAGAAGTTCTTCACCGTGGTTTCCTTGGCTGGGGGTGGGGATGGGATATGGATGTCCAGTGAGATTAATTTATGGTCAGATCTTACCAATGAGGGGTATACCTCTGGTATGGAACACAGAGTCCCCATGTTGGTGATGATCAGGTCCAATATGTTTCCCCTCTTGTGGGAGTGGTAACCAGTTGTTCCATAGCATATGAGTTTATAAATTCTAGGAACCGTTGGGTGAGGGTGTTGGGGCTTGAGTAGTGCTCCCAGTCCATGTTTGTGGTGACAGGGTTTAGGTGTCTAGAGCATGTAGCTCGGAGGGATTGGGATTTCTTTAGATATAGCATGTCCAACAGCTCTGGGTTTGACATAGCTTTATATGTTAGGCAGAGATCACCTCGGAGTAGGCAATATGCTACGGAGTATAGCTGGAGTTAAACAAGTCCATATTATGTGAAAGTGTTCTGTGTAGTGGTGTACCTGCATTTGTTATTGCTTGGCCCATACTGAACCATGCTAACAGCTTGAGAGGTATGTACATGCCACATCAGCTATAGGAGAATTGTAGTCGCTGTACTCAAAACTGATACTACACAAGTGTAGAGTATATATTTCAGTGTTTTCAGGGATATAATCTGCAATGTCAGTAATAGAATGTTTATCTCTCTCTCTCTCTCTCCCCACCCCTTATCTTCATTTATTTATTACTGTTATTTATTAATATGATTGAATATTAACATTTTGTTAAACTATATTTTGGAAAAATGTGTTTCATTATTATGATTTAATAATAACATATTTTGGTACACTAACTATATTTTGGAAAATGTGGTTGATTATTGTTATGTTTTATTATGATGCAATATTAACATATTTGTTAAACTAATTGTTTTGTTACTGGCATGCTGTTACCTTACTGACTGTTATGTTACTTAATGTTGTGCACATAATATACATTAGTATGTATTTGGATGAATAAATATGATGTTTGAGTCTGTTAATACTAACAATGGTTTGGTTATTACTAACCTATTGCTATACCTCATTTACCACAACATGTCAAGGTAGGCCGGTTCCGGCTGAACCCCCTACCTTGTCTCAACTGTCCGTGACAGCGGGTCCCAGCACATCTGGGACCCAGACCAGTGGTGCCCTCTCGGCTGCCCCTGCACTACTTGCTGTGTCGAGTAGTACCGCCTCAGGGGATGGGGCCCTGCCCCCCTTTGGGAGTGGTGGCAGAGGGGGTTTTGTCACCCAGGAGGATCTGCCAATCTTGGTGCACAGAATAGCCCACCATGGCTATGACTGCCACCTGTGCCGGATTGAGGGTGTGCTGGCCACCCAGGTGGGGCAGCCTCGCCCTGGTGTCCATCCTCCAGCATAGCCACCCTCTGGGCAGTGATGGAGCATTGTCGACAGTCCCGTGGGTGGGGATGTGAGTCACACTGCTGCCATCTGGTGGTACATGGGACTCTGATACCACAACACCCTCCCTATCCAAGGTATTCACCCCCTCATGTGTCACACACTGCCATGTCTGCTGTCTTGTCTGTTTGCAAATGCATCCTCAGCTACCCATCTTACCTCCCCCACATATATACCTGTGTCCCTTCCCCAACATTTCACTCTCACCTTAAAAAAATGGGCACATGTCCCCAAAAAAAAAAATTGTTCCATACATAGCTCTCCATTTCGCATATGTGTCCACTAGACACACATAATTAGGTCCAATTGGCTTGACAATGCAGTTATATTGTCCTCACTCCTCTCTGTGGGGTTTGAGAATCCAAATTCATCTACACATCTGTCAAAGAGCACAGTTGTTGCTGTACAAGAAGTGGATAGCTATGGTTCTTTCCTACACCCTTCCTGCACATCCCTCCCTGCCTTTCAATATGTTTTTCCCCCTGCTTGACCCCATTTTGCCACTTTCCTATCTCCCTTTTTCTTTTATTTATATTTTTTAGCACTATGCTCAGCTAAATAGAGCTAGAATGAATGTATGTGTTTCTAACATTGTAAGACACATGTACAAAATAAACACCTCTGTCTTGTTTTGAACCCGAGCCCATCTCACCTGCAGCACACTGCATTAACCTGACACACCACACAACTCTTAATTAAAGCGTGTGGTTTAAACAAAACATAGTCATTGCCAGTTACAATAATTAGGTGTGTTTCAGAGGAGCTACATGCCGCGCCACACCGCACAAACTGGAATAAAATGTAATGGAAAAAATGGGAGTGTACCTTTGAGTCTGGTGCAATAATACACCACTAGACAGCCAAATACATGATAATGGATATAACTGAGGCTTGTGATAGCAGGTGAATTATCAGCAACATGTAGAAAGTCACCTGCTAAGGCATTCATGGCAACATACATATTCAACTAGGACTCTGGTGCAGAAATACAACCATATAAAGCTATACACATTACTGATAGATGTAGAAAATGTATGTCACAGCCTGTATGTGTGCACATATATCTTGCAGATACACCTGCTGTCACAGTGACTCAGTCCATTAAATGCCTCGCATACAGTACATTTTGCCACACACAGTCCTGTGTTCAAATCCAGTGTTGCATTTCAGTTACATTATTGTGAAGACAGCAATTAATGAATGACTCATTATCCACACAAAGCATTGCAAATTAAATAACTGCTTTTCAGTGCTGGAAGTCACAGGCCTGCAGGTAAGGACACACATCACATATCTGTATAGCATTACTGTAGATCGCCTGGTACTCTGTTATTGACACAGTTGCCTAACATACGTACCTTAAACATATGCCATAATTGGAGTGTAAAGGGTGCCCTCACCCTGGCTCTGCCTCTACAACAAGACTGACACAGCTGACACAGATAAGCCTACAGCTTGTTGTCCTCCAGAGTGTTCACACTCACTGCCTATGTCTGTTACCTGTAGCAGCAGCTGCAGCCTGTAGTACACACAGCTCTGTGTAAAAGTTTCTACTACCGACCTACCCTCTGCAATGATGTAGCCTCCTCACCCCAGTACTGTCCATCTCAACAGCTAAGAAAGGGGCCCTGTTCTACATGAAGGCCTTATATATCAGTGGTTGCATGTCATTGGATAATGATACTGCAGCTCAGCTGTTTTGGCTGCAATTAGCATATCAGAGTCATAAGTTGGTTTAGAAGCAATTACCTGCTAGTGAGAAGCATGTTAAAATGCAAGCAGCTGGCTATGGGCAAACATTCTGTATGAGACTTTCCTCACACAGAGCACACCTTTGGGAAACATTACTAGCAGCACATTTCAACAGAGGAGTACTGCACTCCACTGGGTATTTAACTGTTTTTTGTGTATAACAGTGTGCAAATGGGAGGCTAGAGGTATGGGGAATAGGGACTACAGCAGTAAGCCTGTCTTAGACCTGTGGTAATGACATGTCATTGATACCCTGATGTCTTGCACATACAGGGGACATACAGTATATCAGGGTTGCATTGTCTTTTGTCATTGTGGCACACTGGTGTTGTTGGATTGTCCCAATATAGTGGTCATAATAGCACACTGCTATTTGTCTAGCACTGCTCATATGACATATCATTTGGTGGCTGGCCTTAGGGGAGACACCACAGTGTACCGGAGTGTTGGGTGTATGATTAGACAGCAGAGTCACTCATGGCACACAGGGAACTACCTCAGTAATGATACTATCTCAGTTGTATCCACACTGTGGGGTATGACATGTGTGAGCAAGCAGTGGCTGGTGCCAGCCACTTTGTTCTTGCTGTATCTGTACATAGTGGACATCCATGTATCTGATCCTGTAATGTGTTTCCCTTTTGGTGTGTTTCAGGACCAATGTATTGCAGGCGGCATGCCCCATTCTCAGATGTGGAGAATGAACTAATATTTCAAGGACTACGGCAGCATCACCACATCCTTCTATCCAGGGTGAGGCATAACAGGGAACAATGGGCTGCATTGTGGACAGACCTTGTCAGGGATGTAAATGAGACTGGCCACCAAGACAGGACATATAAGCAGGTCCAACACCACGCTACGGACATGGTGAATGCTGCACGATGAAGGGCAGCTGATGTAGCCAGGGATTGTGCTGTCACCGGTTGAGGGCATAAAACAGAACAACCACTCATGACCACTGAGGAATTCCTGGTGAACCTAGAGACACATGACAGCTTCCAGGCATCCATCACACCATACATCATGGAGGTGGTTGCCACAGTGTCCACAGCAGAGGAGTGTGCAGGTAAGCTTACTGTCCTCACCATTGTAATACTGTAGCAGTAATTCTATCAGGTTGTACATACCTTTATGTGGTTGGCAGGTCCATGTGTGTGTGTGTGGGGGGGGTTAAGCTCAGTTGTACACTCATACTCAAAATGTCACTAATACATCAAGTAACACAGTAGCTACTGTACATGGAAGATATATGCAGGTATTACCTTGTTGTGCTGCAGCATGTGGTGGTACTGGAATTACCTCACCCTCACCTTTTTATAGATCCATCAGGAGTTGTCCAAGGCAATGGTTTTGCTCCTGGTAAGCTTGATACCGTTTTGCTATGCAAGATATATATATATATGCTATTAAGGGTAAGGGCCAGGACAAATCCCTATGTACTTTCAATGCTGTGTGTGACCAGAGCAGAATCTTTGTATGTTCCAGTATGGAACATTTACCCAAGTTTCATAGAGTGGGTAATCACAGGAGTGTAGTTGAACAAGCAGAAACACTTCTGCAGTCATAGTTCAGAGCGAGTAAGCCTCCTGGTGTACATGTGGCAATTAATCCGACATGCCTTGTACATACCGAAAGGTTGATGGTACATACCATAGGCATTGAAACTTGTAGTTGTATATATTTGTTAAGGTAGGTGTACTGGGTTTTATGTGTTGTTTTATCAGGTATAGTGCCATACTGCATATCTAAAAGGTACATTGTACTGGCCAAGTGTCACGTGATTTACCTTATGTGCTTGTTATAAAGGCCTTGAGTCGAATGTGTATTTTGTTGTGAGGAAGTCTGTAGTGCGTGAAAGTGGAGCTGAGATGTGAGACTGGCAATGCAGTTGTAGTTCCTCATTATTATGACCCTTTGTGGATTCCCCATACATAATAGTGCAGGTAGTAATGTACTGCTTTTGTCTTGGTTTTGACAGGTGACGGGGAGGGTGGTGACTCTCCCCCACACAACCTGATGGCAGTGTCTCTTCAGACTCTGATGATGATGCTGGCAACAGTGAGGCACAGGTGGAGTTGTTGGGGGATAAATCTGTCCCAGAGGTTGACATCCCATTTATTCCCCCATTGTCACTACACACAGTCAGTATGCCAACGCATACCCAGTCCCTACAGGCCTCAAGTATGGGACAGTCAGAGTGTGGAGACATTGAACAGGACAGTGTGGCAACTGTGGCTTCAGTGAGTGTAGACACTGGCCATAGCCAGAGAGCTGGTGAGGTCCCACACAGGTGGCTTGACAGGGGTGCTCATAGTAGTACTGCAGGTGTCACATCATGGGTCACTTGGTGCATGTTTTGGGCCATCATGGATGCACAGGCACTTTCTGAATGGAACACCAGATGTATACTTAGGGTTATGGATTCACCACATTCTGACATCCGTGACTGCCTCCACCGCATTGGGGACACCCTGGATCGGTTCACTGATGCAGTGGACAGACGGTGTGCTGAGACAGTGTCGGTCTTGGACTGCAAATTGTCTGTGCTGGAATGTGTGGTTGGAGTTGAGCGTCAGTCCTGTGGACGTAGGTCAGCAACACCATCTGCTGACAGTCCACATGGCCATGCACAGTTATGCTGCTGTACTGGCAGTACATCCAATGCTACAGAGGGGAGTGTGCTGTCCACTCCATGACATGGCAGGCCATGGGCACGTGGTCCTGCGTGGTCCCATGAGGAACATGGTCCCAGCAGACAACTGTCACCATCAGATACTAGTACCACGTCTGACCTTGGGCATCATGGTGCCAGTGCATCTCCTGGCAGAGCCAGTTCCCATGTTCAGGGCCGGAGATGGTGAACTGTCAACTCTATCATGTACGGTCCATAGCTGTTCAACATACATATGTGTAGGGCTAACACTGAGCTTGACTGTTTACATACACACACACACACACACACACACACACACATACACACCACTGTCACGTGTAGGCCACCTACAGACACACAGCACCTGTCCATGGTCCATCTAACCCACTCTCCTTTCTGACTCACACACATGCTGTCAACCGTTTGGGCCAGCCTAGGCCTCTAGCACTCCCACACATCATAGGTAGGTACTAGGCTATTGGCCCAAGGGCCTAAGTAAGCCTAGCCAACAAAGTTCCCTGGCTTACGCCACCCAAGAAAGTTATTTTCCTGTGCCCCTGTCGAGCAGAGCCACAGAAGTGATCCCCGGGGTGTATTTCCTATTTCCCATCCACTCATCAAGATTTTTCTTTAAGACTGCTAATGAGGCACTGTGCTTGACATAGATGGGTAGCTTGTTCCAGAATAAGGGAAGTCTCTGGGACAGGAATCTATCCCTCCAGCATGTCCTGTTTATTGTGGTGACAAGGTTTAGGTCCCCTGAGCATGTAGCTCGGAGGAATTGGGATTTCTTTAGGTGTAGCATGTCCAACAGCTCTGGGTTTGACATAGCTTTATATGTTAGGCAGAGATCACCTGTGAGTAGGCGATATGCTACGGAGTAAAGCTGGAGTTTTTTGAGATGGTCAGTGTAGGGCATATGTTTAAAGCCAGTAATCCTATTTGTGAGGTACTTCTGTGGCCTTTCCAGCTGCTGCAGATATCTTGTGAGGTACATTCCAAAAGGGGCGTTGTATTCTATAATGGGTCTAATGAGTGTAGAGTAGAGGGGAACAATTACCTCTTTTTTCCTGGATGAGAACCCTTTTGTGATGAGGTGTACCATTTAGAAGGATTTCCTGACTACTGTGGCGATGTGATTATCAAAGGAGAGACTACTGTCCACCTGGGTCCCAAGGTCTCTTATCACACATTCGGCGTTAAGTAGACTGCCGTCTATGTAGTAGTTTATGGGGATGACAATGCACATGTTCTTCATGTTTCACTTTTGCAGTCATCACATGTGGGTTATCTGCTTGCAGTAGCCCTCAGTTGGCCTGATTATCAAAGTCTTGGGTCCTGCGTTGGTTGCTGTCTCATCTTCCGTGATGTCAGGTAGTCAGGGGTATAAAGCATGCAGCCAATGCCATTACATCAGTCTTTCTTGCCATGCGGTAACCGAAGCAGAAGCAGTTTGCAAGTGCCGGTTGGCCGACTCCTGAAATTTTCGTTTTTGAGTTTCAGAACCGAAGTCTTCAACTAAAGCTAAGTATCCCGTTGGGGAAACTTTTTCTTGCTCTAAACCAATGTCATTAAAAGTCAGTAATTGTATTTCTTTTGGAAAGCAAATACCTCATAAAGATTTTCATTCGTGCTGTATTCCTTGCCTAGGCCCTGACCACGATGTACCTCGCTGTCGGTTTTGTGCCTTATTTAAACCACGAACTATTCATCGTTGGTGCATTTTCGCTTTTAAATATTTTGGTACTCGGTTCAATTATCCAGATATGTCTTCAGTAAGCCACCCGACTACCGACATTCTAAAAAAACGCAAAGAAAAAGACAGAGACAGGCCGCTTAGGTCCAAAACTGCCGACAACGCTTTTCCTAAGCTAGTTGCCAGTTCGCCGGTACTCTGTGAGGCACTTTTGCAGCCCCTGATACCCGCTACTTCAGATTCGCAGGCCTCTACTGAGACCCATTTGGAGTCCCGTATGCCTCGAGATGCTTCAACTGTGGAACCTGCGGATGTCTCTACCTTGGATGGGTATGGAGCCACTGTGCAGGGCACCGGCTTCTGAGGGTGTATTTAGCCCTACTGACTTGCATATTAAACCGATGCCATCTTCTTCTTCTAGGCCTAAAACTCGAACCATGCCTAGGAAACTGACGCCTAGACCGCATGGACAGGCCTCTATGCCTAAAAAACAAATGATAAGAATGGCTGAAGACCTTATTACTTTAATCAGGGGAAGCCAACCTTCCCCTTCTAAGAGACCTAGGACTGAATTTGCTTATCATTCTTCAGTCCAGGATTCTGAAATTTCTGTCTCCTCTGATGACCAGGATTTTCCCTTATCTACCTATAAGGATTCTGATGCTTCTCCCCCAGAGGATTTTTCTTTTGATGAAACCTTGCATACTCTTAGGGAGCATTTTCACTGGGAAAGCCAGGATTACTCTGATTCTAAAAAGAAGCTTAGAGATTTCTTACTCCTGCCCCAACACAGGCCTTTAGCTATCCCTCCTGTGCTGGACATTGTTGACAATGTCTTTGCAGAATCTAGCTTGGCCCCTGACTCTTTACCTCCTGCTCTCAGAAAATCTGATAGATTTTTACAGGGTTCCTGATTCTCACAAGTTCATTTTTAAAAGTCTTACTGCAGATCCTGAGACCATTTCACAGGGACCCAAGGGCATTAAGGCTACTACTGCCAAAAATCCTACCCCGTCTGATAGAGATTCCAGGGCCCTTGCTAGATGGGGTAAGAAGGTATGCATCTCTGCAACCTTGGCCATCAGGGCCTTAAATTGCCAGTTTCATATGTTTAAGTATCAGCAGCATATTATTGGATTGCTTAAACAGAAAATGATGTTGATTCCTGATTGTGCTGTTAATAAGGATTTACAGGATTTAATGCATTCTGCTGAACAGGTTGGAAAACATACTTTGCAATGTAGTTTTGATTCACTAGAGACATCTTGTAGGGCTGCTGTCACCGGGTCTCTACTTAGAAGGCATGCTTGGCTTAAGGAGCAATCTTTGCCCGATCATGTTAAAACTAAATTGCTGGATGCTCCCTTAAATCAGGACTGCCTGTTTGGTGACAAAGCAGAAGAAGTTCTTAAAAATATGGAGGAAAAAGCTAAATCTATGCAAACTGTTAAAAATTTCTTACAAGTGCAGCCTCCTAGATTTAGTAGGCATTGGCCCTCAAAAAATTGGTTCTTTCCTGCCTCTTCCAGGCCTTTTCAGTTCTAACCCGGAACCAGCAGAACACCCAGGCTTCAGTCCCAGGGTACGCACAGGACTAAAAAGTGGGGGGCTCCCACTTCCAAATCAGGGAGTAGTAAGACCCCCCCCCCCCCCCCCCATGGTAAGCTGTCTCAATAACTTAACTTTAAAACTTCCAAGCACTTCTCAACTGACTGCTCCTTCAGGGGGAAGATTGTTCTGCAAGCAAAAAACTGGGAACTCATTACCCAGGACAAGTGGGTTTTAAACAGTTTCCCAAGGATACAGATTTCACTTCCATACGTTACCAACCCCAAACGGTTGGCCAGATCTACCTCCAAATCAGTGGGCAGAGGCTCAAAAGTACTATCTCTCTTAAGATTAAAGGCTATTCAGACTGTATCAGAAGAGGAAAAGGGACAAGGCTTCTACTCAAGACTTTTCTTGGTATCCAGAAAAGGCAACTCATGGCGTCCTATCCTGGACCTGTCTATCCTAAACATCTTTTTGGTGATTCCAAAATTCAAGATGCTAACTCTTCACCAGTTGCTTCCCATGATAGGCAAAGATGCCTGGTTGGAAACACTGGATTTAAAGGAAGCCTACCTGCACATCCCAATCAGGGAATCTTTCAGAAAATACCTACGCTTCAAAGCAGGCTGCATGCACTATCAGTTCTCTGCACTGTCCTTTGGCTTATCTACTGCACCCAGGGTATTCACAAAGTGCCTTGCTCCAGTCATTGCATTTTACAGGCAAAGAAATATTCAAATATACCCATACCTGGACGATTGTCTAATTCAGGCAGAAAGCCAGGACATACTTATGAATCATCTGGCATTTGTAGAAAAGGTGTCAACTTGTCTGGGGTACACCATAAATGAAACAAAATCACATCTGGTACCCTGTCAACAAATTATATTCCTGGGAGCAAGCTTGAACACAACTTCCCAGATGGCTTTCCTCACGCCAGAGAAATAAATTCATTTGACAACTTACTTCAAACTAGTGGCCACAAAAACCCTGCTATCTGCAAGGCAAATTCTGCAAGCCTTGGGGTTCATGGCCTCGTGCATTCTACTAATTCCATATGCAAGACTGCATATGAGGAAACTACAATGGTATCTAAAACGCTAATGGTGTCAACATTCTCAGGATCTAGAAGCAATGATTCCTATCATACCTTGCCTACGGTTAGAATTTTCTGCCACCAAAACAAGGGACTACCATTCACTCTACCCCCTGCCACCCAAACCCTAACAACAGACGCATCAGACTATGCATGGGCGGCTCACCTGGCAGGAAAGTGCATTCAGGGCAAATGGAATCCAAGTCAAATGCACCTGCATATCAATCAAAAAGAAATGTTAGCTGTACAGAATGCTCTGACAGCCTTCAAGGACCATGTTCACCCAGGACAATTAATGGTAAAGACGAACAACACCACTGTTATGTGGTACATAAACAAACAGGGGGGGGTACCCATTCTTAGCCCCTCTGCAGACTAGCCATGGCTCTGTGGAAGACAGCCTTGAGCTACCAAGTGCATCTACAGGCTCAGTTCCTGCCAGGAAAACTAAATACACTGGCAGACGAACTAAGCAGAAATCTCATGGAGCCACATGAGTGGAAACTGGAACCAAATATTTTCAACATGTTGATCAACAAATGGGGGGTGCCAGATATAGACCTGTTTGCCTCCCCCCAGAACTACCAATTGGACAAATTCTGCACAAGGACTCCCCACAAAGAAGCTTGGAAAGTGGATGCTCTGTCCTTCAGCTGGAAAAATGTATCAGTTTATGCCTTTCCTCCTCTGCCTCTCCTCTCAAAAGTACTACTAAAGATCAAACAGAACAAACCAAGGATGATACTGATTGCACCATACTGGCCACGCCAACACTGGTACCCCCTCTTGCGCAGTGTGTCACAGCTGGCCCCATGGCACCTATCTCAGACCCCTACCCTGCTGTCTCAGCAGGAGTGCCAGATTCTGCACCCTCAGCTTCATACCCTGAACCTGGCAGCCTGGCTTATTACCTAATCTCTCCGTTATCATACTTCAGTAAACAAGTGTTGGATGTCATTTTGGAGGCAAGGAGGCGTAGTACTAGAAAATCTTATGCTGTAAAATGGAAAAGATTCTGTGCCTGGAACCAAACTCAAGGGATGGCCGCAGCAGTGCCCAATTTACCTCAGATTCTTCAATACTTAACTGAGATGCTTCACAAGAGCCTTTCCTTTTCCTCCATCAAAATTCATGCCTCAGCCATTTCAGCTCATTACAACACAGAACCACCCTTCTTTTCTCATCCTCTGCTCAAGCAGTTCCTCAGAACTTGAGACCACCCAGGAGAGCCCCAACTCCAGCCTGGGACCTTAATTTTGTATTGGAAAAACTCACTCTTCCTCCTTTTGAGCCAGCTGCAACTGCAGAGTTAAAATTCCATTCTTGGAAAACAGCTTTCCTTTTAGCTATCACTTCAGCAAGAAGGGTATCTGAATTACAGGCCCTTATGGCAGTGGAGCCTTTCATCATCTTTCATGCAGACAGGGTGTTCCTCAGGACCAATCCCTCTTTCATGCTCAAGGTGGTATCCAGTGTGGCTCTTAATCAGTCCATTCATTTGCCAACCTTCTTTTCTAATCCACAGAACAAAGGGGAATGGATACTGCACTTCTTAGACGTGCACAGACAACTTAGATTTTACTTGGACAGGACTAAATCTCAAAGGAAATCTGAACAACTGCTGGTGGCATTTGCTGCAGGGGCAGAGGGGAAGGCTATTTCAAAGCAAGCCATTTCTATGTGGATAGGCCATTGCATTCATTTCTTCTATAAGCACTATGGAAAACCTATCCCACAGGGGATTAGACCCCATTCAACCAGGGCTGCATCTACCTCTACAGCCGTTCTCAGAGGTGTCCCTACAAGAGACATCCTAGAAGCTGCTACCTGGAGTTCTGTACATATTTTCACCAAGCATTACCATTTGCCAATTTTCTCTAAATCTAGAGCTGGCTTTGCCACTGCAGTCTTGTAGGGCCTTATAGCTGGTCCTAATGCTATCTAAATTCCTCCTCCCATTCTTAGCTTTGGGAATCTACCCAAATGTGATGACTGCAACAGTGAAACACGAAGAACATAGTACAGTTGTGTACACTTACCATAAATGTAGATGTTTGAGTGTATTCACTGTTGCAGTCCTGGTTACCCTACCTCCAGCCCCCTGACTTCTTTTGGCTATACCTCTATTCTCCTTTACTATACTTAAAAACTTTTTGGTGTATTTGCTTTTTTGTTGGAGGTATAACCTTGTGTATATATATATATATAATGTGTGTATATATATATATATATATATATATATATATATATATATATATATATATATATATTTAATTGCTTCCCATTAAGGGGGGCACCTGACATCTGCGGCAAGAAAAAATGATGTAATGGCGTCAGCTGCATGCTTTATATCCCTGACTACCTGACGTCATGGAAGATGAGGCAGCAACCGACGCAGGACCCAAGATAATCAGGCCGACTGAGGGCTACTGCAAGCAGATAACCCAAATGTGATGACTGCAACAGTGAATACACTCGAACATCTACATTTATGGTAAGTGTACACAACTGTACTTTTTTGGCATTGAGCTTGAGGCCATGGCTCTGACACCAGGCATCTGTCTCAGTGAGGCCTTTCTGTAGGATGTCCACATCATTTGGGGACTCGACTATGGCTCCTAGTTTGCAGTCTTCTGCGAAATTCATTAGCCAAAGGCCTTCTGTGTTGGCCTGTACTTCAGAGAAGTAGATAAACAGGAAAGGTCCCAGCACTGAACCCTGTGGTACTCCACTTGTCACTGGTTTGAAGTCAGATTAGGAGTCTGCAACTTTTACAGTGTGGGTTCTGTCAGTGAGCCATTTGGCAAGCCATCTTGTGATGTAAGGATTTATACCTAGTTTAGTGAGTTTATCTATAATTCCAGCATAGGGGATGGTGTCAAAAGCCTTGGCGAGGTCAAGATAGGCTGTGTGAACCACCTTACCCTCGTCTACAGCTTTGGTGACTGCCTCAAAGAAGTTGATCAGGTTCAGGAGGCATGATCTGCTTTTCACAAACCCAAACTGGGTGGGGTCCAGCGTTTGGAGGTTACAATGTCTTTGTTTATGAGTTCCATGATGATACGTTCCATGGCCTTACAGCCCAGGCTCGTCAGGCTAGTAGGGCGATAGTTCCCGGGATCATTGGTGGCTCCCCCTTTGTGGAGTGGGATAACTGTTGCTGTGCACCATTCAGTGGGCACAAAGCCTGATGTGAGGCTATTATTGAACATGGTGCTTAGGTCGGGAGCCAGTGCGTTCTGAAGTTCATGTAAAACGCAGCCTGGGATTTTGTCCGGTACCATGGATGCTGTGTTTTTGACTTTAGAGAGTGCAGCTTTTACCTGCGTAATTGTGATTACAGGGACTTTGCATTCTTCTTGTATAGATTTGGGCACTTTAGGGGGTGAGGGGGGGGGTAAAGTTAGCACTAAACCTATCTGCCAGGATGTTGGCAATATCAGGTGGTTCTGTAATTTTCGTGCCGTTGTGCTGTAACTCAGAGCAGATCTGGGTGTTGCAATTGAGATTCCTGACATAGCTATAGAATGCCTTGTGGTTGTCCTTAGAATCAGTGGCGATTTTGTTTTCATAGCTAGCTTTGGAGGATCTTATAAGGGATCTTATCTTCTTACTGAGGCTGACCAGGGAGCTCCTCCACTCATGGGATTTTCCTCTCTTTTGCAACAGTTTCTTCTTTCTGTTTGTTTATTGCAGGGGACCACCAGATTGGCTTCCTTTTTTTTGGGAGGATACCGTCTTGGTTCTTTTCGTGATAACACGATCCATGCACTCGTGTAATCCTTATAGAGTGCATTTGTGTAGGATTCAGCAGTCGTAACTGTATTGTCCATCTGCATGGGTGTCGTGAAGTTTGCCACTTTTGTCTTAAGAAGCAAGAAGTTGGCTTTGGAGAAATGTTTTACCGTGGTTTCCTAAATGAGGGGTGGGCGTGGGATGTGTATATCTAGGGTGATTAGCTTATGGTCGGATCTGACCAGTGAGGAGTTGACTTCAGGTGTGGAGTGTCTCTCATGTTGGTAATGACTAAGTCTAGGATATTGTTGCTCCTGGTGGGGGTGTGGATAAGTTGATCCAGGGCACTGGAATTTATGAATTCCAGAACGTGTTGAGTGAAGGAGTCGGTACATGAGTAGTTTTACCAGTTAATGGTGGGGTAGTTGAAATCGCCCATTAATGGGGTGTTTGGTTGAACCCTAATATTTTCCAGTATATCAAGAAAAGAGGAGTGAGAATTTTGGGGCATGGTGGGGGATCTGTAGCAAACTACAATTTGGATTGCAGTTTTGCCCAGAGTTAGTTGCACTTGGATAACCTCTGATGCATTATGCTGAGCAACTAGCCTGTAGGTGTGGATATCCTTAATGAATATGGACACACCTCTGCCTTTTGTGTTCTGGTCCAGGTTAGAGGGCCGAAAAGTGTGGTATGAGTTATAGCTTGGTAATGCAGGGGATGCACTCTGGAGCCTTGAACCAGGTCTCAGTCAATGCACAGATATCGATGTTCTCCATTTTAAGGAGTGCCTCGAGGGAGTGCATTTTTAGATTTAGAGTTCTAGCATTCAGTAGCATTGCCCTCAATTTTTGCTTGCCTGTTCCTGTTAAGGTGGTGAATTTGTCATTTGAACCTTGCCTAAAAAGGCACTATAGGGGTGGCAAGAGCCTTAGCCAGTATCCGGAATCCCAGGGGTGACAGGTGCAGGCCATGTCTGGCAGTGCATCGTGGTCTGTCGGCCATGTCGTCCCAGGCAGACAGATATTGGATCCCCTTAGAATGACACCAGAAGCTTAGCCAATTATTGAAGTCAATCATTTTCTCCTTGTACTGCGGTATCATTCTGGATGCTGGCAGGATGCTACTCAGGGCTAGGGTCATACCTGCCTGGGCTACAAGATCTTCCATGTCTCTTTTCATGTAGTCCAGGGAGGTACCTCTCAGGTCGTTCACACCAACAAGGTCAATGACAGAGTCATATTTGTATTTGTGGAGTGACCTGAGTACATGGGTTATGTGGTGGATCCTGGTACCTGACAGGCAGCTGACAGTAACCTTCTCCTTGTTTAGCCTGGTGAGTGGGACATCAGTGTGCCTGACTATAGAGTCACCTATGACTAGTGTGTCGGGTATGTTGTTTTGCCTTATGGGCTGTGGCTGAGTGGCACACTGAGTCTGCGGTCTGTGTGTCATTTGGGTAGTGTTGGGGGTGGAGGTTGATTGTGTTTCTGCTTTGGAGGTCTCTGTTGCTTGAGCAGATTTTTATTGAGAGCCACCATGAATGTTTTTGTGTTTCTATGTGTGGATTTTGGTGGTGTAGGTTTAATGGGACTATGTGATGAGTGTGGTGTGCTGCAAGTGTTTACCTTCTCCTCTTGACTGCCAAGTTCAGTCTTGGCTGGAGAGAGCTTTACCTCCAGTTTGGCTACAGAAGTGCATCTCTCACAAGTTGTAGTGTTGGGTGGTAGGAGAGGGTTGTCTGTTTACATGAGGCAATTGCTACATTGCCCCAAGATGCCCAGATTCATCAGATAGACAGGAGAGAACACCGGGAGCTGACCCTTGGACATGCCTGAATAAAAAACTGTTTTCCTCTAGACAAGTGAGGAAAGTGAGTACAAGAGCTGTTTTTCTCTAAGCAAGTAAGTACAAAAACAGTTTTCCTCTAGGTAAAGAGGAAGGTTAAGTGCTGTAGTAATTTGTAGCTTATTTAGTGCTTACAGCAAGTTCTGAACAAGTGCTGAGCACGAATAAGCAAATTCAAGTGCTAAAACCAAGAGTCTTTATCTGATGTAGACTAGTTACAGGAAAGAAACGTGCAAATGCGGCTTTTAAATCAGAAAGTTGAGAGAGATGGAAAAATTCTCCAAACGGCCAATAACTTCAATTTCTGGGCCAGAAACCACTCCTTATGTGGTAGATAGGTTACCTAGTGCTTACCACTCCCACTGATAAGCTAGAAGGCTTCCTCCAACACAGAAATGCTTGTGGGGGGGTGTCAGGAGCTTACAAACAGTCCTGGATACAGCAAATCTGTATCTGGACATGACTAGTTACAGGAAGGGATGCAAACAAGGGCAAATGCTGGCTTTTGAATCAAAGATGAGAGAGATGGAAAAACTGCCCAAACGGCCAATAACTACAATTTCTGGGCAAGAACCACACCTTATGTGGTAGATAGGTTACCTAGTGCTTACCACTCTCACTGATAACCTAGAAGGCTTACCTTCAACACAGAAAGGCCTGGGGGGCTCGGGAGCTTACAGACAGTCCTGGATGCAGCAAATCTGTATCTGGACTAGACTAGTTAAAAGAAGGGGGAACAAGTGCAAATGCAGAATCAGGAAGTTCAGAGAGATGCAAAAACTGACCAAATGGCCAATAACTACAATTTCTGGGACAGAAACCACTCCTTATGTGGTAGATAGGTTACTTAGTGCTTACCACTCCCACTGATAAGCTAGCAGGGCTCCCTCCAACACAGACAGGCTTTGGGGGGGGGGGGCTCAGAAGCTTACAAACAGTCCTGGATTTAGCAAATCTGTATCTGGACTAGACTAGTTACAGGAAAGGCAGCAAAGAAGCATACATTTTTTTGTTACAGTTAAGCAGAACACAGGGAGATTCTAACAAAGTTTTTTTTTTTTTTTTTTGTAAAGGAAAGGGAGAAGGGAGAAGCAGAAGGTTAGGAAACAAAGTGGGTTGGCCTTCTCAAATGTTCTCTTTGTATTAGGTAGAATGAGCTAATGACACTAGACTGACGGGAGTGTCCCAGATCAAATCTACAGTAGGGGCGGGCAACTGCAAAGCCACTGACTATAAGAAGAAGACACCGACAGGGAAGGTGGGGAACAGCTCACAATATTCAATGAAAGAAATAACAGAATTGCAGACAGAAACACTATATTCACTGAACAAATAAATATAAAAATAAAATGCAATACTATCTTTAACACTGCAAGTTGGTACTTATCCCAGCTTGTAATGCAGTTGATTGTAGGTATAAAGCAGCCAGCCAAACAGCTATTGCTGAAATGATTTCAAAGTTATATGACTAGCAACCACAGAATGTTAAGTTGTCAATCTCGCCTTCATTCTTGCTGGATGGGTTCGGAGCCGATCCTCGGCTCCGACTCGGCACTTGCTTTAGCTTGAGAACTCCTTTTACCAGCTCGAGGCAACCCTATATCCCATGATGCAAGGCGGAACTACCTCAGATCTCGTTTGCCGCTTTGCGAAGAGGTTTCCTTTGCCAGCTGAGGTAAGTTTGAGTTTTCAAACTGCTCCTGTGCATTCTGTTTTAGACTTCCTGGCTGAGGTTTTTCAGTCAGGATCTTCTTCATCTACAGTAAAAGTTCAACTGGCTGCTATTTCCAAGTATCATGTTGGCTTGCATGATAATAACATTATGTCTCATAGATTATGCAAGGCCTTTCTGAGAGGAGTTTTTCTCCTAAAGCCGCCGATAAAGCATCCTCCTCCGCAATGGGATCTAAATTTAATGTTGGCATCCTTGATGTTACCTCCCTTCGAACCATCTGCTTCATGTTCTTTGAAGTTATTGACCTGGAAAACTATATTTTTACTGGCTGTCACTTCAGCAAGAAGGGTTTCCGAGATTCAAGCTCTCTGCATCCGTTCCCCTTACTTGGTTTTTCATAAGGACAGGGTATCCTTAAGAACGAACCCGTCCTTTCTCCCCAAAGTTGTGTCTCAAACCAATATTAATCAATCCATAGATCTACCAGTTTTTTTCCCAAACTATTCTGACAGAGCTGAACAAAAGCTTCATTTTTTGGATGTCCATCGTCAGCTCAGGTACTATTTGCATAGAACGAAAAAATTCAGGAAATCGGACCAATTATTTGTCTCCTATGCAGAAAACAGGAAAGGTCTCCCAGTGTCTAAAGTGACCTTATCCAGATGGTTGTCTTCCACCATTTCTTATGTGTAATCTCTCAGAGGCAAGCAACTACCTTCTTAACCGAAAGCACACTCAACCAGGAGTCTATCCACTTCTGTAGCCTTTCAGGATAGACTACCCATTGATACCATTTGTGCAGCAGCTACTTGGGCCACTCCTCATACCTTTGTCTCTCATTACAAGTTAGACTTGACCTCCAGAGACAGGGCCAGTTTTGGTTCCACAGTTCTCAAGAGTCTGTTCCATTGAGCCACCCGGGATACAGGTGCTAGGGACGCGGTCCCATCCAGCAAGAATGAAGGCGAGATTGACAACTTAACATTTAGAAGTTATGTACCTACCATAACGTTCCATGTTAGTTGTCTTCTCTCGCCTTCTTTCTTGCGTCCCTCCCTCCTTCCCCCTGGCCTGGACAGATCTTGAAGAGTTCCTATCAGGTTGTTTCCTCCTGAGCCTTCATTAGAGGACTCTTTATTATGAACTTGGTTCCTAAATATGTTAGGTTAGTCCTTAGCAGGGTAGGTTAGCTACCAAACGAGATCTGAGGTAGTTCCGCCTTGCATCATGGGATATAGGGTTGCCTCGAGCTGGTAAAAGGAGTTCTCAAGCTAAAGCAAGTGCCGAGTCGGAGCCGAGGATCGGCTCCGAACCCATCCAGCAAGAAAGAAGGTGAGAGAAGACAACTAACATGGAACGTTATGGTAGGTACATAACTTCTAATTAAATCTCTAGTCTAAGAGTTAGCACTGAATATGAATGAAGTGAAACAACAGTACCCCCACTACTTTGCAGAGAGAGAGACAGCTCAGAATGTTCAATGAAAGAAATAACAGAATTGCAGACAGAAACACTGTGCAAGTGATAACTGTGCCACATCCCTGTCATCCTTCCCATTGATGCAGAGGAGTGAAGCTGTGTGTCTGATGCACAGGGTTGACTATATTACTTGACGTGTACTTCTGTAATGCAGTATTGTTTTGCCATGCCATTTGTAGTAGTCATCAACATACAACATATACTGTATGCTGATGTGTCATGAGTACGCAACATACTTTGGTGAACCTTATTTTGTATGCTATTGTACTGGCGGTATTGTTACACAGTGACCGGTATGCCATGGACCTGTGTATGTTTCTGTTCCAGGAGTCTGAGGGGATAATCTACAGACATACAGTGGCAGTGAAGCGGCACAGCATGGTGTGGCATCACAGCAGAAACATGACTTCAGTAAGGGACATCAGTATACGTGCATGGCTTCATAGGTTCAAATCTGTATGATAGTCTACCAAGGACAATGGAGGCAGGCAGCGTACTCATGCAGTCATAATTTGTGATAAGTCTGCTATAGGGCAAGGTGTGATCTTGCTGGAGTGCATATGCTGCCTGTGTGTAGGGAGCATAGTAGATGGATGACTCACTGTACAGACATGAACCTACAATGTGATGTCAATGCTATATGCTTATGGGAGACATTTGTATAGCAGACATAAACAGACCCCTGAAACAGACGCTGCCTAATGGTATACACAGCACCTCAGTGCATCTCAGTACATGCTGTTTGATTGGCTGGGCGGCCCTCATATCAGCAGACATCATCTGCCTGAGTCCCTCTTCCACTGGAGCAATATGTGCTGGTCCTGTAGCAAGGGGTATACAGATGTCTCTGATTGTGAGGGCTGTATGGCCATTATGCTAGTT